>NC_057796.1:2992569-2996247 GCF_018294505.1 Triticum aestivum | reverse complement strand
CTGCTTGTTGGCTCGAGCTCGAGCTCGCTTCTTTCTGTAGTCGTGCTCGATGTGCCTTCCTGATTTGGCGCTCATAGTCTGAGTCAACAGGCTTGGGAGCTGGTGGTCTAGCCATACGAATGAAGTGGTCAATCTTTTCCTCAGACACTTTCACCCTCGTCGGCGTTGCCGGTTTCGGTCGAAAATGAGCGTCCACTTCGGCCCGCACTATTGCATCGTTTTGCTCCTCGGTCATGTCGTAAGGCCTCTGAGGAAGAGGAGCGAGGATGCTTGGACCATATTTATATCGCTTGTCTCCGCCTGTACTTTCTGTACTACCTCGACTCGTACCGCTACGCACCATAGCTGCGGCGTGTCTCTTCTGCGATTGCTTAGGCGGCGGAGACGGCTGACGTGGCTTAGTTGGAGCAGGAGGAGTGGCCTGACGCTGTGCCGGACTTGAAGGAGGAGGTGTGGCCTGACACGGTGTCGGACTTGAAGCAGGAGGTGTGGCCTGACGCTGTGCCGGACTTGAAGCAGGAGGTGTGGCCTGACAGAGTGTCAGACTTGAAACAGGAGGAGTGGCCTGACGCTATGCCGGACTTGAAGCAGGAGTCTGCTCACGCGTTCGTGGACTTGGAGGAGCGGGAGTCTGCTGACACGGTGGCGGACTTCGAGGAGGAATCGGCAGACGCGGTGTCGGTGGACTTCGAAAGATGATGCAATCCTTTTTCCATAGGATGAAACAATGTATGGCCTCTCCCAGTGTTTGCTCGTCGTCACCTCCAGGAATGTCAAGCCTTAGCCCCGAATATGGGCCCACCACCTCATCAACCAAGACACGAGCATAGCCCGCTGGAATTGGGGCGCAATGGAAGGTTGCTTCGGGGGTAATTGTAAAAGCAACGGCGTTCGCCACCTTCATGGATATGTTCTTCATTTTGAAGTGTAGCTCACAGTTAGTGTTCTCTATGATGTCATCCACAGGGTATGTATCCAGCAGTGCGTCGCCCGGGGCGGAACCAACGCTGCTTCTCGGCATGGATGGGACGGTGCTATCCAATGCTGGATGATCATCCGCTTGCTGCTGCCGCTGCTGAGACCCCCTTTCCTGGCTAAGTGAGTCGATCTGCTGCTGCTGCTGCTGCGGCTGGAATTTGAGTGCCAAGTCCGCGTGCCTTGCTTCTAGGCCTTGAAGGCGTTCCGCGTCCTGCTTCCGCTGCTCCTCCTCCAGCTTCCTCTTCTTCTCCTCCTCCATCTTCTTTCTTGCACGGGTCCTGTAGTCGTCGTTCCATTCCGAAAAGCCCTCATACCAGGGAATAACGCCCTTGCCTCGTGTTCTTCCCGGGTGTTCAGGATTTCCCAGGGCGCGCGTAAGCTCGTCGTTCTCTCTGTTGGGCGTGAACACCCCCTTTCGAGCATCTTCTATTGCGTCAAGTAACTTTTGTTCTGCTCCGTTTAGACTTGCCTTCTTCGAACCCAGGCCTGTCTTCGGGTCCAACGCCCCCCCATGCGCATAGAACCAAGTCCTGCACCTGGGGGGCCAGCTCCTAGTAACCTCCTAGTAACCAGAGTGACCCCTGCATCCTCCATCTCTTGCTCAGACTTATCCCACTTAGGCATTGCCACCGCGTAGCCACCTAGACCCAGCCTATGGAACTGCGTCTTTTTTGCGGCATTGGCCTTGTTTTTTCTCGACCGTTCCTTAGATAATTCTGATTCCTTGAATTTCACGAAAGCGGGCCAGTGTTCTCTTTGTTTCTCCAGTGTTCCCTTGAATTCTGGAGTCTTCCTTTCTGCAGCAAGTTAGTTGGCCCATACAGTTTTCTTGTGGGTGTTGAATGCAATTGCCATCTTCTTAAGAGCAGCGTCCTTGACTTTCTGCACATCTGCATCAGTGAAATAATCTGGTAGGGTGAAATGTTCCATCAGAGATTCCCAAAGCTTTTGTTTTGCTCTGTCGTCGACCCAAGTAACATCTGGGCGTTTAGTTTTTGGCTCTTTCCATTCTTGAATGGAGATCGGGAGTTGGTCCTTCACAAGAACTCCGCACTGACGAACGAACTTGCTCACAATGTTCTTAGGCGTGAGGGGTTCGCCACTAGCTTTGATGGAATCGATGTTGTACTTTACACCCTCCTTCAACTTTTTGCTCGGGCCGCGCTTTGTCCTGCTGTCTGTAGAAGCAGATTTGCTCGATCCGGAGGGCTGAAAGAAGAAAGATTGATTCGTTAATATATCTTCAAATAAAAAAAACATGTGATGATCAATAGATGCCTGCTTATATAAATATACCTCGCCGGTAAGTCTTTGTTATTTCAAGATCAACATTGTATTCGTCATCATAATCATTGTCTGCGTCATCATAATCATAATCATAGTTCATGACTTCATCAGCTCGGTCGTCGAGATCGAAAAATCTTATCATCACCCTCCCCGGTATTGTTCAGATATTGGGAGCCGTCATTTGCTTCATTCAGATCATCTGGCCTTCTAGGGCTGCGTATGATCTCGAACAGGGCCTCTTCTCCCTCTCTGCCGGTATTGTCCGCCATAGCTTTTATTTAACTAATACAGAAGAAATATAAAACAATTTAGTATTCAAATTACAATGCATGGATGCAATCAATAAGGAAAAACTGAATCATATAGTACATAATATGCATCGTCTCGAATAATATATAATCTCGAATACATCGTCTTGAATAATATATAATCTCGAATACATCGTCTCGAATAATATATAATCTCGAATACATTGTCTCAAATAATATATAATCTCGAATACATCACTGGCTAGGTAGCTAATAAAGATCGAATACTATAGAAGAATCTAGGCCACTCGCGGTTCCTGGGGCGCGGGCGGTGGACACCCAACCATCACAGGATCATATCTCCGGTCATCTGCCCAAAGAACCTGCCAGGTATTGGAGAACCTGACGTCCATAGCAGCCATGTAGCGATGGACGTGCTCGTCCTACTCCCTGACACGACGACGCACCACCTCCGACGGGGCCGGCTCCCTCTGCACTGAGTGTGGCCCACGCGAACGCCACCAAAGGAGATCAGGGTCGACGACGGGACCCGAGGCCGGGTTCCTCACCAAGCGTCGCGCCCCTCCAGGTAGCACCTCCCAGTGCCAGCCCGGCGGAGCCCAATCCCGGACATGGGTCCTCTGAAGCAGGACGTCGTCGCGAACGGGTCGACGGTGAGGATGCGGGCCGGGCATCGTCGACAACAAATACTATATGCCGCAAAAGTAAAGTAACATTTTTTAAATGATTGGATTGTGATTTCTTATATGCAAATTCTAAATTTTATAACTAAAAATATAATCAACTAAAAAAACATCGACCATATCTAAAACTAACATTTCTATAACTAAAATTGTATAACAAATTTTTCTTTAACATTTCTATATAACAAACATTTCTATAACATTAATATAGAAAAAACTAACATTTCTATATATAACTAACATTTCTATATAACTAACATTTCTATAACATTAATACAGAAAAAACAAAAAAAACTAATAACTAATAACTAATAACAGAAAAACTAAAAACTAAAAACTATAAAACTAAAAACTAAAAACAGAACAAAAATTGTGTATGTGTGTGTGTGTATGGTGTGTGTGTGTGTATTTGTGTGTATGTGTTGTGTGTGCAGGCGACGGCGACGGCGAGCCAAGGCGAC
>NC_057796.1:2952908-2992184 GCF_018294505.1 Triticum aestivum | reverse complement strand
ACGGGGGCGGCGCGGAGTCGACGGGGACTGGGCGACGGCGGCTGCGACGGCGCGGGACGGGGCGGCGGCGATGAAGCAGAGAGAAGTGGGAGGAAACTGACGAAATTTTCGTAAGTGTTTCTTATATACGATGGTCCTTTAGTACCGGTTGGAGCCACCAACCGGTACTAAAGGTCGATTTTGGCCAGGCCAAGCGTCGGGAAGCGCCCACCTTTAGTACCGGGTGGTGGCACCAACCGGTACTAAAAGGTGGCCCTTTAGTACCGGTTGGTGCCACCACCCGGTACTAAAAGGTGTGCGCTGCCAGGCGAGGGGCGCAGAAGTTTAGTCCCACCTCGCTAGTTGAGGAGCGCCAGGACCAGTTTATAAGCCCCGACGCGGGCACTGCATTGAGCTCCTCTCAATAGCAGGCCTTCTGGGCCTACCTCTCCTACTCTGCCTATGGGCCTACCGGGCTTGCGGGCCTGCATCCTGGCCCAACTACAGGTTGGGTTTCTAGTCGTATGCGGGCCTGCATCGTGGTCGATGGTGTAGTGTGTGATGTAGTTTCTGTTGAGGAAGTCGCTAAGTTTGATGGTGTCGTGGTCGATGTCGTCGTTGTGCCCGGGGGAAGACGTTGTAGTAAGAGCGGAAGGCGGTTGCAGCGGTAGTCAATGTTGGAAATATGCCCTAGAGCCAATAATAAAGTGCTTATTATTATATTTCTTATGAACTGTGGTTTGGCAAGAAACCTAAGCTGTCGTTCCTTAAGGTTTGGGGCTGCGATGCTTATGTCAAAAGGCTTCAGCCAGAAAATCTCGAATCCAAAGCGGACAAATGCGTCTTCATAGGATACCCAAAGGAGTCGATTGGGTATACCTTCTATCTCAGATCCGAGGGCAAAGTGTTTGTCGCTAAGAACGGGTCCTTTCTCGATAAAGAGTTTCTCTCGAAAGAATTGAGTGGGAGGAAGATAGAACTTGATGAGGTTGTTGAACCTTTACTTCAACCAGTGAGTAGTGTAGCACAGAAAGATGTTTCTGTGACACCTACGTCAGTTGAAGAGGAAGCTAATGATAGTGATCATGAAGTTTCAGATCAAATTACTATGGAACCTCGTAGGTCGACAAGGATACATACTACTCCTGAGTGGTACGGTAACCCTTTCTTAGAGGTCATGTTGTTGGACAACAACAACGATGAACCTACGAGCTATGGAGAAGCGATGGTGGGCCCGGATTCTGACAAATGGTTAGAGGCCATGAAATCCGAGATGGGATCCATGTATGAAAACAAAGTATGTATTTTGGAAGTATTACCTGAGGGCGAAAGGCCATTCAGAATAAATGGATCTTCAAGAAGAAGACGGACGCGGACGGTAATATCACTGTCTATAAAGCTCGACTTGTGGCAAAGGGGTTTTCACAAGTTCAAGGAGTTGACTACGATGAGACTTTCTCACTTGCAGCGATGCTTAAGTCCGTCATAATCATGTTGGCAATAGCTGCATTTTCAATTATGAAATCTGGCAGATGGATGTCAAAACAACGTTTCTTAACGGTTTCCTTAAGGAAGAGTTGTATATGATGTAACCGGAAGGTTTTGTCGATCCAGAGAATGTTGACAAAGTGTGCAAGCTCCAGCGATCCATTTATGGGCTAGTGCAAGAATCTTGGAGTTGGAATATTTGCTTTGATGAGGTGATCAGAGCGTTTGGGTTTATACAAGTTTATGGAGAAGCTTGTATTTACAAGAAAGTGAGTGGGAGCTCTATAGCATTTCTAGTATTATATGTGGATGACATATTGCTGATTGGAAACAATATGGAACTTTTGGAAAACCTGAAGGAATATTTGAACAAGAGTTTTTCAATGAAGGATCTAGGAGAAGCTGCTTTCATATTAGGCATCAAGATCTACAGAGATAGATCGAGACGCTTAATACGACTTTCACAAAGCACATACCTTGATAAGATTTTGAAGAAGTTCAAAATGGATCAATCCAAAAAGGGGTTCTTGCCTGTTTTGCAAGGTGTGAAATTGAGTCAGACCCAATGCCCAGCGACTACAGAGGATAGAGAAAAGATGAAGGTCATCCCCTACGCCTCTGCCATAGGCTCTATCATGTATGCGATGTTGTGCATAAGACCGAATGTCAGCCTTGATATAAGTATGACCGGAAAGTTTCAAAGTAATCCAGGAGTGGATCACTGGATAACGGTGAAGAATATCCTTAAGTACTTGTAAAGGACTAAGGAAATGTTTCTCGTTTATGGAGGTGATCAAGAGCTCGTCATAAAGGGTTACGTCAACGGAGGCTTTGACACTGATCTGAATGAATCTAAGTCTCAAACCGGATACATATATGTTCTGAACGGGGAAGCGGTAAGCTGGTGTAGTTCCAAACAAAGCATGGTAGCTGATTCTACATGCGAAGCGGGGTACATAGCTGCCTTGGAGGCAGCAAAGGAAGGTGTCTGGATGAAGCAGCTCATGACAGATCTTGGAGTTGTGCCCAGTGCACTGGACCCGATGACTCTGTTCCGTGACAACACTGGTGCCATTGCTCTAGCCAAGGAACCAAGGTTACACAAGAGGACCAGACACATAAAGTGACGCTTCAATTCCATCCGCGATTACATCAAGGAGGAAGACATAAACATTTGCAAGATACATACGGATCTGAATGTTGCACATCTATTGACTAAACCTCTTCCACGGGCAAAACAGGATGAACACCAGAACTCTATGGGTGTTAGATTCATTACCATGTAATAGTAGATTATTGACTCTAGTACAAGTGGGAGACTGTTGGAAATATGCCCTAGCTAGAGGCAATAATAAAGTGGTTATTATTATATTTCCTTGTTCATGATAATTTTTTATTATCCATGCTATAATTTTATTGACCGGAAACTCAAATACATGTGTGGATACATAGACAACAATATGTCCCTAGTAAGCCTCTACCGGACTAGCTTATTGATCAAAGATGGATATGGTTTCCTAGTCATAGACATGAGTTTTCATTTGATAACGGGATCACATCATTGGGAGAATAATGTGATGGACAAGACCCAAACTATAAACATAGCATATGATCGTATTAAGTTTATTTCTATCTTTTTTGCATGTCAAGTATATGTTCCTATGACCATGAGATAAGCAACTCACTGACACCGGAGGAGTACCTTGTGTGTACCAAACATGGCAACGTAACTGAGTGACTATTGAGTTGGCATGGATCAAGACTGGGATTTGTCACTCCGTATGACGGAGATGTGTCTCAGGGCCCACTCGGTAATACAACATCACAATGAGCTTGCAAGAAATTTGACTAATGGGTTAGCCATGAGATCTTGTATTACGGAACGTGTAAAGATACTTGCTGGTAACGAGATTGAACTAGGCATGGAGATACCGACGATCGAATCTCGGGCAAGTAACATACCGATCGACAAAGGGAATTGCATACAAGATTAGCTGAATCCTTGACATCGAGATTCGACCAATAAGATCTTCGTATAATATGTAGGAACCAATATGGGCATCCAGGTCCTGCTATTGGTTATTGACCGTAGAGGTGTCTCGGTCATGTCTGCATAGTTCACGAACTCGTAGGGTCTGCACACTTAACGTTTGGTGATGATATAAGTATAGTTGAGTCATTGTGGTTGTTACCGAAAGTTGTTCGGAGTCTTGGATGAGATCCTGGACGTGACGAGGAACTCCAGAGTGGTCCAGAGGTGAAGATCGATATATAGGACGAAGGTCATCGTAGTCCGGAAGTGTTCCGGAGGTACTGGGTTGAGACCAGGTGAGCCAAAAGGGGTTTCGGGTGGGCCCGACAAGTGTTTGGGGGCCCCATGGACCAAGGGGAGGGGGCACACCAGCCCACTAAGGGGCTGTGCGCTCCCCCTCACCGCATCCTACAATGCCATAGCAGGTAGGGGCGCCCCCCTAGGGCAGCCGACCCCCTTGCCTTGGGGGCCAAGGCTCCTAGGGGGGCGCACCAAACCCATCTAGGGTTTCGCCCTGGTGGTCATCGGCCCCTCCTAGGGAACCCTAGGGCGCCAATCCTCCTCCCTTCGCCCTATATATAGATGAGGAGAGGGAGGGAAGCCGCACCCTGATACGCCACGGCGCTGCCCCTCCTCTCCCTCGTAGTCTTCTTCCTCTCCGTAGTGCTTAGCGAAGCTCTGTTGAGATTCCACCACCATCGCCGCCAACACAACATTGTGATGTCGGAGGACTCGAGCTACTACTTCACCATCGCTCGCTGGATCGAGGAGGTGAAGGCGTCATCAAGTCGTACGTGTGTTGAACGCGGATGTGTCGTCCATTCGACACTTGGATCGGGAGTTCGCGGGACAGATCGTGATTGGATCGCGAAGACGTTCGACTACATTAACCACGTTTCTTAATGCTTCCGCTCAGCGATCTACAAGGGTATGTAGATGCAATATCTCATGTCGTAGATGGTCATCTCCTAGATTAATCTTGGTGAATGTAGGAATTTTTTTTTTGTTTCCCATGCAATGTTCCCCAACAGTCAACACTAGGTAGTCGAGGTAGGATCGATAGTAGATGCCGGGGATTGAACATGTACTATCCACATGCAAGATCTCTTTCGCAGTATTGAAGGCGAGGTAGTAGATGTCGGGGATTAAACCCGAGTCATCAGCGTGTAGGAGCGCGGGGGACTTGATAGAAGGTGCCATGACCCATGTAACTTGAAGATCATCAATAATATCTGAACAAAACTAAACCAATGATGTTAAACTATAATCCTAAACACCGGTGTTAAACCATAATACTAAACACTGGTGTTAAACCATAATCCTAAACACTGGCTTTTCAACACTGGTGTTAAACCATAATCATAAACCCCAAACTACCAAACAACACTTAGAGATCATTCGTTCTATCCTTTGATAGATTAGATAGTATCTTTTCATGTGAACTTTGGTTAGCGTTTAGCAGTATGTTTTCCTGCCTTCAAGGATAGGAAAAAATCCAGTCGTACGTTGCCACCACCAGCTTTGTGCAACTTTGTACTTTCTCATCTTATAAACTGCAAGCAGCCCATGCATGTTTTCTTAATGGTGAAAAGCCGGCCATGCCTGTCCCGCTAACCTTGTTCTCACTGTTTTCCACAAAACCATCGATGACGTGGTTGGATTATGGCTCACCTAATATGCAGTTTTTCTCAAGTGATCGCATCTCTTCCTGCATAGCAGCTCCTCCAGCACTTCTTGCAAAATATTGTTAGATAGATGAAGATGAATCATAGACTTAGCGTTACGATCTTTGCGCTTCTCATCATCGGTCCATGCCCTCTGTTCTTCTCCACCGAAGCCATCTAGCGCCTCGTCCAGATCAGGATGTGCCAGCACAGCCCGCATCTTCACTTGCCATAAGGAAAACATCGTTCCATAGTTCAACAGTGGAAGATCGAACTTCATCGATGCCATGTCGTGGAAACCCTAGACAGAAACAAGGCTCTGATGTCACTTGTTGGAGATACGATATGCAAATCAAAGGATGAAGAACGAAACCTACACAGAAGACACACGATTTTAATGTTGAAAACCCCTCCAACACGAAGGGGAAAGGACCACAGGCGCCAGCCAGCAAATCTTCACTACATCGGGGGAGCTTACAAACGCTGAGGATTTATAAAGGATATATATAACACAGGTGACCCAGGTCAATACTGATCGGTTCCTACCTTTGGCCCAAGACTACCGGCAATGAGCCTCGCTCCGCTCGCTCGTTAGAAGTTAGCATTTATCTTTATACTTGAATTTGGATCACAACATAAAATTTCACACGGGAAATGTCACCTGTCGGTACAATTGTGATATTACATCAGTTTCGAGGTCGTTGGCTCATGGAGGCTAAAAATGAAATTTGTACTTAATCTGGTGTCACGGTGGTGCTCCGTAATATTACGTTACCAACAAGAAAAGTTACCTCGTCTAGCATATGCTATTGTATTATATTTGTTTTTCGTCTTCACATTAATACCTACAAGTAATTGCTTGCCTCACTTCTCGGATTTATTTGGTCTTTGCACCATGTGCGCAAGAGGTCATCTAGTAATGAAGTGATGAGGGGCTTACTGGCTGTCTAGAATAAAACTATGAATGAATGTAGCCGGAGCTAATGGTGTAGCTTTTTGATTTCATTGGAAGAGAAAGAAATACAAAAAAGAGATAGAGAGAGGCAGGCTAGACCACCACAGAAACAAGCTACACTGATGTTCATAGTTTAACTGAAAGCTAGCTCACTTGCTTATTTCGTGCACACGGAAGTAAGCTCATAGATAGATGGATTTAAGCCTCCCACATCTGTGAACCAGACAATATGGTGCCTGCTAAGGAGTCACGCTTTAATTCATAGACTTGCGACCTCGACTCGTGAAATTTGTCGGAGGCCGACTTTGGCTTTTCCTTGGGCTTCATCCGTGGATCGATCATGGCCGGTGCCCATCGAGCCCTGCTTTCAGTTCAAACATTGCACCCCACCAAGACAGAGCTAATTAATGATGCATGTCACCCGAAAATTAAGCTTGATGTTTTTCATTTTGTTGTCAAAAAGCTCATGGTAGTGCTTGCATGCTTTGTCAGCATAGACGGTGGGTGAAAAAAGTGGCATGTGCACAAAAAAGTGTCCTAGTTTGCGCATTCTTTTTATTTTATTAGAGGGAAAAAGGTTTGCGCTTTGTTGAAGATCGTTGTAGCAACTTGTCGGATTCATCATTCGATCTATATCTAACAATCCCCTTTGTACGGCAGCGCTACTTTCAATTAGTACACCACCATTAGCTGCCGAGGTTTCGTTTAAGGTGAGAAGGACAACTTTAAACTGGCCCTGCCCATGCATTGATGCATGTTCGTGTGAAACAAAACATACGCGCGTCAAGTCAATGAATCTAAGCAATTTCCCTGATGCATCCATCAAATTATCAAGTATCATAGGTTAGGTACTGTACGTCTAGTTTCCATCATACCTCATGACGTGTGGGAATTGACGTCACCCTGCTAGATGACCTTTTATTAAGTTGAAAAAAAAGCAGAAGAGGCCGTGTCCCCACTGAAAATTGCATCCTAGAGCGTGCATGCAATAGCATGCGTGGCCGCGGTTCCCCTCCCTTTATGATGATGCGCTTGCTATTGATTGTTTTTCCTCCACCCTTCATGTTGCTTCGCTGAAGAAAAGGATACCATGTGTCCATGGGGGTTGCTACTACTGCTATGTTCTCTCTCTTTATTTGTCGATAAATTCTTTTTCTGTTATCCGTAAAGCTCCTTCTGTGTTGCCTTCGCCATGCCCTGGTTTGGTATTGTGGCTATTCCGGGGCCCATGTGTTTCTTATCCTGCGGGCTAGCGGCTGGCTGGTGCTTTGTGTGTGTGTGTGTGTGTGTGTGTGTGTGTGTTCCCTGCTGTTATCTCTGCTCTGTCTCTCGCAATGGGTTTGTGTGGTGTGGGGTGGCGCTCAGCGCGCTTCTTTCGTTCTCGTTTCAACATACGTACACTCGGAAACGGTAGGGGACTGGGCAATAGGGAATGCCACAAGGCACGTTTCGTATTTGTCACCAGCTTGTCGAGTTTATCTCACCGAACTCGGCAGGGCTCTGTGCCATGTGGCATCTCCGTCAACATCCAGCCCCGTCTGACGGTCTAGTTTGCCGACTTATGTTCCCCCGAAACTCGGCAATGCGTGCTTAAATCTTCATCAAATTACTGATAATAAGAACTCACCTATTTTAATGATTGTTGACCCATGTCCAGTCGAGTCATATTCACTGAGTACTGACCTTCATAGTGGGTAGTGTTATAGGTGTGGTAATGTAGATGTCTTCATTTATTACTTTGTAGACTCATTTTGCACTGGGAAGCGCTATGCGATGGTAACATATTATGTTATTTTATTTGCCTCTCTCCTCATTAACTACTTGCCACATCACTATTTTTGCTTATGTGGCATCTATATTAATACCTATGTTACTCCCACTATGACCAGCCTTTGGAAGTTCACACTAACTGCTCAACTTGATAGGCATAGAGGTTCGTTGTTGAGCTACAAACTGGTGACCCTAAAATTAGATTTGACCTTGCTAGTTGATTCCTTCGTTCAGGTTGAGTAATTTCACTCATATTTTGAATCAAACTTTAGCTATAGATTTGACTAGCAAAAATTCAATTATATCCATATAAAATTGTATTGTGGTCCTGGTTTGATGCAAAATATGAGGAGAACAATAAACCTGGACGGAGGAGGTGCATGTGAAGACATATCGCAACTTCTCACTCTATCGACATCTCTCTCTCTCTCTCTCTCTAATTTAACAAATTGTCCGAGGGAAGCGACGAGTCGAAAGCTAATTAACGATAAATCTTTATCAAAAAATTAACAATAGATAACGGAAGGTAGCAAGCACCTGCATGCCTGGCGCACATGACATTGTGTTGCCCATGTTGAAGAGATCATATATGAGCAATTTCTCAGATGCATGCGTCGTTCGCATTCTATCCTTATAATAGTATCTTCCCATGTGAACTTTGGTTAGCTTTTAGCAATACCTTTTCCAGCCTCCAAGGAAAGGAATAATCCAGTCGTACGTTGTTACCACCAGCTTTGTGCAACTTTGTACTTTCTCAGCTTATAAACTGCAAGCAGCCCATGCATGGTTTCTTAATGGTAAAAAGCCGGCCATGCCTGTCCCACTAACCTTGTTCTCCACAAAGCATCGATCACATGGTCGGATTATGGCGCACCTAAAATGCATGCATGAATGTCATGGTAGGTTCACACTAAGCGCCTCGAGTATAGATCGTGGTTCATTCTAGTTTCAAAGGGTGCAAGCTAGGCATTGTTGACCTGCTGGCCATATTTTTGATCTAGCTACCTTAAGAAAACATCAATCTACATGGATTCCCAACCGCACTACATTTAGGCCCTGTTCTAAACGAACCTAAATTTTCATAGTCCATTCTTCGAAAATGTATTGAATTTCATGCGCCAACCATTTCATTCGAAATTATGCCGGAGCCAATGGAATAGAATGAGCAATTTATTATTACATAATTTTCCTTCATGTCTAGCTAGCCTCCACCTGGGCTAGCTAAGACATCCTACCAATGTAGGGCACCAATTTTTTTTATCAAATTCTTTGTCCGACCAGTTATGAGCAAGAGACCTCTTAGCTCATCAGACCACATTGAATTTCATGTTCTAGCAGTTCGTTCAAAACTCTAGGTTGTGTCATCGATGCACAAGTCTGCGTAGGTCAGAAACTCGGGATGCCCCATCGCTGCACCAACCTGATATTGTTATACTGCCATGGATTAATCAGCCATGGAAATGAGCAAAGGGCGTGGTCAATCAGGGAAAGCAAACGAGGCGTGTGTTCATATTGATTCTTTATGTCACTTGAATACTCTTGTATCCGCGTCTTGGGTTTGGGAAGGGCAGTAAGGGGGAGAGAGAGAGAGAGAGAGAGAGAGAGAGAGAGAGAGAGAGAGAGAGAGACTGGTGAGAATTATGTTCATGGGTACCATTCGTTAGTGTTCATTAGATGGACCGAACATATATAGTGGTTATCAGAATTAACTGTTATTCTTAGTCTCCTTATCAAGTTCTTTTTTTGCAGGTGTCTCCTTATCAAGTTCTAAACAACCACTTAGAAAAATTTCATGTGTTTTCTAAACATTTTTTTCCACCTAAATTTCTATTAAATTCTTACAGTTTTTCTAATACTGTGTCTTGTCTATCATGTGTTTCAAGCACGGCCCTAGAGTTCAAGAGCTATATCGTACTTGTAGCAACTTCTCGGATGCACCGATCTAACCTCTATGCACGGCAGCACCAACGTTAACTAGTACTCCCTCCGTCCCATAATTCTCGTCGTGGTTTTATTCGAACTAAAAGCACGACAAGAATTACGGGGCGGAGGGAGTATACACGTTGTAACCATGACACCACCACCATGGGGAGGTTGATGGCAGATAATAGATGGGTTTTAAAGGTGGGAGAAGGACAACTTTAAAGGCTCTGCCCATGCATTGATGCATGTGTGTGTGAAACAAACATATACTTGTTAATGACTCTGTGTGCGCGTCAAGCTAATGGAGCCCATCCATCAATCTATCCTTCGATAGTACAAGGTATCACGTGAGGTTTTGGCTTTTCACCTTTTTCCAGCCTTCAATGAAAAGGAAAGGGAATAATCTCACGTTGTCACAGTCAAAACCCAGAGCTGCTTTTTTATGGTGGAAAGTCCATATGTCCCGGTTCGGTTGAAAATTAACGGTTAGATGGATAGATGTTATTGGTGGAGCTGCTTTGACAGAGTACCTCGCCTTCCAGCGAAAGAAACACTAGCCTTTGCTATATAAGGAGTCTAGAAGAGCTCAGGACCTTATATCTATCCATCTAACCGTTGTTGTTCCAATCTCATCGAGAGTTTTGAGGCGGGCTAGCTAGCGTACCGCAGGCATGGGCAACATCTTTGGTGGTCGGCCGCTGACTGCACCAGAGCTCCCTCCGGAACGAAAGCCGTCGGCGGGTGAAATACTACCGCTCCCACCGCCTAGGTGTGGGAAGCTCATTACGATTCTGAGTATCGATGGTGGCGGGATACGCGGGCTGATCCCCGCGGTCGTCCTTACCGGCCTCGAGGAAGAGCTCCAAGTAAACCATCATCTCTCCTTGTCGTTTGAGAACACCGTACGTATTTGTTGTGTTATATGTAACTTGATATATATCATTCGTGTTCAGCTTGAGGAGGGGCGCAATCGAGGGAAGAAGGATAGGGACCATGATTACCAGATAGCAGACTACTTCGATGTGATTGCGGGCACGAGCACGGGCGGCCTTATCGCAGCAAACAATGTCCACGGACGGCCAACATTCACCGCCGAGCAAATCGAGGAGTTCTACGTGCTGAACGGGCCTCTGATCTTCCCTCCAAAGTGGAATTACGTGTATCTGCATCTGCCTATCTAATTTTCCCTTCAAGCCTAGATAATTTGTAGTGATTCTCCTTGCGTTGTCACTTGCATGGACATTCGCTCGCACAGGTGGTTGTCTTGGTGGCCCCTGGGCCTGGTGCGTGCGTTGTGGGGGCCAAGGTACGATGGCAAGTTCCTGCGCAAGGCGATCGAGGCAGTCACGCGCGGAAAGCGCATCAACGAAACCTTGAGTAAGTTAGTGGTGCCTACGTTCGACGTGCATAGCCTGAACCCTCGCACCTTCACCTCATACAACGAGGACCCAAATGAGGAGAAAGCGCTCCTGTCGGACGTCTGCATCGGCACGTCAGCCGCGCCGACCTTCTTCCCTGCGCACCACTTTGAATGCCCACGCCTCGACGACAAGCCGCCATCACAATACCACCTCATTGACGGCGGTGTGGTCGCCAACAACCCAACCATGACTGCCATAACGAGCGTTACAAGGCAGCAACTGCACGGGAATGATGACTTCCACATCGAACCCGTGGATTACAAGAAATACCTCGTCATCTCCGTCGGGACCGGGGTTGAAGTGAAGGAAAAGGGGACATACACAGCCAAAGAATGTGCCAAGTGGGGTGCCTTAAAATGGGTGCGCAACAGGGGCGACAACCCGATCGTCAACATCTTCTCCCAAGCCAGCGCCTTCCTGGTCGACTGGCAGGTCCGCTTGCTCTTACGCAAGCCCCCAAAGCAGGAGCAGAACTACCTCCGCATCCAGGCTCAGGTACGTAGTACTCCCCACTATGGTATTTAAGTACATCGATGTCCGTACAAAAACTAACGCATTCATGTATGTATAGCCTCCGTTGTTCGTTGAGGACGTGCTGAAAATGGACAACGCCGATCCTACCAACATGGGTAAACTCGTCACCATCGGCAAGCAGCTGCTGGGTGAAAATGTGGCTACGATGCACTTAACCATGGGGACGTACCTGCCCGACCCAAACGGGGGCACAAACAGAGAAGCGCTCACGCGCTTCGCCAAGTTGCTCGTCAAGGAGCGCAACCTGCGCCTTGGGGGAAAAAAAGAAGACAAGGTGGATACTCTACGGTCTGACCCATCAACGTCTACACCGCCAGTTACAAATGACACGCAAAGTGCAGACCAATCTTCAGAGGCTCCCAAGGAGATAGAGTTTGAAACGGATACTCTACTTTTTATGGACAGAGTCTTGGGACGAGGGCAATGAGTATGGCATTCTGGATTTATTTCTGTATAATTACTACTTTGCTACTCATTGCGCCATGCAGCGTGTGCGTGTACACGAATTGGCTGCTTTCATTTCTTTCTTTCCGTGTGGTGTGCCAGAAGCGTGCTGCCAGATTTATCACTTCGTGGGAAAGCACGAGCTCAAAGTGATTACGCATGGCCGCATTGCAATGGAGGAGGACCGAGTAGCTGTGGGATGGCACAGCCGGTAACCAGCTCAGTCCAACGCCCAAATTTGAATTTGTGTCTCTCTTTCCATTTGTATCAGATCCGACGGCTTGCTATATGAGTCCTGTCGATAATTTAAAAGAACAGAAAAACAAAGAAAATGCTGCAAGTTTTATGCAGCGCCAATCGGCATGTGTCTCCTTCAACCACCTGTATTATGTATGCATGAGTTTATATCCTCGTATGTGTTTGTGTTGTGTGTTTGATACAATTGGCGACTGCATATATGGCACCCTGAGCCTTTTTTTGGGTGTTGCCCATGTTGCTTGTAGTTCTCTCTCTATCTCTCTAGAGTCTAAATTATTAGACAGAGCGGAGCGACGACTCAAAAGCTAACACAATAGATAATGGAAAGTAGCAGGCACCTTTGTCGAAAAAGCAGGCACATGCATGCTTGGCGCGCGCGACATTGCGTTGCTCATGTTGTGTGAAATATCGGAGCAGTTTCTTGGTTGCAACGTGGCTTAGACCTCCAATAAATGTAGGCACCAATATTTTTTATCTAATTATGTGTCCACATATATACCATATGTCTTCGTTCGTCAAGGATGAGCCATCGCTGCTGCAACATGTCTTCCGAGGCTGCTGGCGGTATGGCACGTCCCCTCCATCTATAGATCGGGTTTGATGCGGCTCAAGAGGTGACACATGCATCTCTTTCAGAGTCGTCGTGCACTGCGCGTCGCTACCGGCGGATGCTACGCATGACGTCTCATGTGGGGACGTCAAGTCATGCCTGCTACCGGGACATGCTGCACGGTGGCCCTGGGTGAGGTCTCATGTCTAGCCTATTGCTGCTGGACTGAAGGTGGTGCGGCAGTGGCGGGAGGCAGGCAATATGGGACGCCTGTCTTCTGGTGTCTCCTTCAGAGGTATCCGATTATCGAGGCGCCGGTATCCGGATAAGGTATGATGGTACATACAGCTTCAACTAAGACTTTATGCACTCTGGTGGAAACACAAGATCTTTGATTAGGCTATGCCGATGCGCCATCATCGGAGAAGGTGGTGGATAATGCTTGGCTTTGGGGATGAGAATCCAGAATTCAACCTTGTGTTGGACTCACCATCATCGGCGCACGTGCAGCGATTCCTTCGTGACGGCGTAGCCTAGGAATAGTGTATTTTTTTAGTTTTGTCGTCTTGGAACATAAGGTTAGTGATTATTTAGTGGAGTTACTATCGCGAGGCATGCGGCCTTCGGTTTTCCTTTTTGCTTTATTTCCGGGTCAATGTTGTTCGGCTGCTGAATTCTGCATTCTTAATAATATATGACTGTATGCATCGTCCTGATACAGAGGCCGTGGGTTATCGTCCTTTCGAGAGAGAGAAAAATGACATGGAGAAATCCGTCAGGGAAACGAGCAAAGCGTGTGGTCAATCAAAGAAAGCAAATGAGGCATGTGTTCATATGGTACTTTATCTCACTCAAGTTCATCCGGTTCTTCGGTTTGAAAAGAGCAGTGAAGGTGAGAGGGAGACATGACTAGGTGAGATTATGCCATGAATGATCATAGTTATAAATTGTTACTTTTCTGTCTATTGTCCAACCGTAATTTGTTAGCATGCCACTACCTGTTGTCAAGAGATATGCCACTAGTGAAACTATGGCCCTTTGCGTTGATTCCTTCACCATAAAATCTCATATATTCCAAAAAAATCATATTAAATAGCCATGGTGTTTTGACCTTCCTAGATATTGATTTTCTGTAAAACAAAAAAATGCAAAAAAATTGTAACTGCTAATGGGCACTAGATTAATAGATTAGTCAAAAATAATAATATAAAAGTGCATCAAAACCATTAATAAATGATGTATATACAATATGAATACTTTGGAAATTATAAATATGTTGGAGACGTATCAGTGATAAACCTCGACTTCTAAGTATGATTGTGTTATGAACTACTATGTAAAATTATCCACTATGTGGTCTTAATCTAGTTTGAAACTTGAGTTTTGAATAAGATGTGTGTGCATAATTTTGATTTTAGGATTTAAATTTTAGGGTCAGTTAGCTCCACACCTTTTTAAGTCATCTTATTTGTGAAGTTAAGATTTGAGGAAAAACTTGAGGGAAATGTTTTGAAAGTTTGGTTAGATTTGCCATAAGTCAACACCGTGTCGCTCCGAGTAAGGGTCTGAGGTGTTGGTCGGCCAATCCTATTTGCCGCTTACTAAAATTGCCATGAAATCACACAGTGAACGTGAGATTGGGTAGGCCCATTTAGCTACCTACATGCTACAGGAATCCCGGTTTTTCCCAGAACCTTTTAGAAAGTTCCGGTAAGATTTTTTTTCATTTGTTTTTCTTTTCACAATTTTTTTAGTACACTTTGCCTTCTATAAAAAATAGTTATTTTTTGAAGAAAAATAAAAACCAACTCAAAACCAAAAGAACCACTCGTGTCAATAGCGAGGCTACTACAGTATTTCACCAAACGTTCTTATTTATTTTGCTTTCTTATCTGGTTTTCTTCATATTTTGTTTGCTTAAATTACACATCTTAGAAAATATAAAATGTTCACATATGTCCAAAATGTTTGAGGATGTAAAAAAGTTCCATACGTATTTCAAAAAGTTTTTATACGCCTATTTGAAAAGGTTCATCATGTGATTAGAAAAAGGCCCCACTGGTTATTAATTCAAGCATGGACTTTAGTATAACTTCTGATTTGGATTTGGAGGGACCGCCTCTCCATCATCTTCTAGCCAGCCAGCCAACTCTTATTAGAGAAGGCTGTCGAGGTACTCGTCAACGGTGTACCTCACGTCGGGGTACAGCTCCGTGGCCTTTGACTCAATCGGTGTACATCATGTGATTTCACACTCTGAAGAATGAACCATCTCCACAAGCTCCCTAACCAGAATATCAGGAGGCTCATGCAACCAAACAGAAGAAACCTTATTACAATAACTGAAGTTTGCTATCACATGAGCTGCACGGTTATAATAACGTAAGCAGTGCTTGTAGATGACCTTCCCGATCGATGAACTTAAATCGACACATTCTGCAAAGAGCGCTGCCGCTTCATCCCACCATCTTGTTTGACCCGAACAGAAATTGATAACTTGTAAAGAGTCAGATTCCGCCTCCAGACAGCTAAATCCCAGTGAGTTAGCAAATACCAATCCGTCCCTCATTGCCATGGCTTCTGATGTAATCGCATCCACTGCCACTGGGAGGAGCTTGCATTGGGCCGCAATAAAACTTCCCCTTCCATCTCGTAGGACCACCGAGGTAGCACCCACCCCTTCATCTGAGAAGAAGGCCGCATCAACATTCATTTCAACGGAACCTGGGTTCGGTTTTGTCCATTTCGCTTCAGGCACGCTCAAGGGACCTGCATGTATTGTTGCAAAGTTACGTATTATAGAGAGGACCAAAACAGGCCATCTCCATGTTGGCGGAACCTGTTCATTATGAGTAATCTGCCTCCTTATCCACCACAGATACCATGCCCCCACCATCAGACCTTGCTTAAACTCGACGTTAGGGTGTATGGATAGTTGATTCTCCGGTAGAGATAGAATGTGTTCAACAATAACAGACCCCGACCGATCAACCACAGCTGAGTGATCGATGACATCCATCATACCCAGTCGCCTCCACAACTCCTTTGCATTAGTGCACAAGAACGAAAGGTGTTTAGGATCCCCCGCTCCCTGATGACAAATCGGACAGGCCCCATCCGATCCTACATGCCGGTTCATTAGGATTGATTTTAGTGGGATGATCCCTCACAATATTCTCCAACCAAATTTGAACTTTACGTGGCACCTGAAGTTTCCATAGAGTATTCCAAATATCCAAGGGTGCGGATCCAGTCGGGCTCTCTACCCTGTTTGCATGCGCCCTGAAAGTATGATTCCACTGAAGATGGTAGGCCGTTTTGACAGAGAAAATCCCTGTTCGGTTAGGTTGCCAAGCAATGAAATCTTCGAAGGCTTGCGGGTATATGGGATTTGCATAATCCTCCGTACATCCACTGCCCAAAATATATCTCTTAGTAACTCATCCCAAGTTCCAGTCAACGGATCCATCAATTCACAAACTCTTGTCAGAAGTGTTTGGTTATGAGGGGTGATCACTTTCCTGTCTGCGCTGGTAGGGATCCATGGGTCGTTTCAGATATTCACATGTTCTCCCGTACCAATTTTCCAAATATATCCTCTTTTGAATGTTTCTAATCCTTTCAGTATGCTTTGCCATGTGAAGGAAGACCCGTTTTTCGGGGTAGCTTCTAAGATACTCCCATTAGGGAAGTATTTAGCTTTCAACACACGAGCCACTAGGGACTCCGGCTCTGTTACAATCCTCCAGCACTGCTTTGCAAGCATTGCAAAGTTAAAAAGAGTATAGGTCTCGAAATCCCATTCCACCTTCACTTTTGGGGATGCAAAGCTTTCACCATGCCATCCAATGCATCCTCTTGTGATCCTCACCGTCCCCCCACCAAAACTGAGCTATGATATCTGTAATCTCTTTACAAATCCCCTTTGGAATACAGAAAACTGACAAAGCAAATACTGGGATAGCTTGTGCAACAGCTTTCAGTAAAATCTCTTTGCCCCCAACAGAAAGTTGTTTTTTCCATTCACCCTAATATTTTTTTATCCTTTCAACAAAATGCCTGAAAGAATCACTCTTATCTGCCCCCACAATAGCTGTAAGACCCAGATATTTGTCTAACAAGGCTTCTATATCAATATGAAGTATTTGACCAATTTCTGCTTTTGTTACCTCACTGGTATTAGGGCTGAAATATATGCTTGATTTAGCCAGGCTCACCATCTGTCCAGAACTTGCACAATAGGCATCCAGAACTTGCACAATAGGCTCACCATCTAATCCCATCCATGCCACCAACTTCTTCTTCATACTGCAACATGCTGGATAATCCTTCTGCACATAGAAGGAACAAATAGGGAGAAAGGGGATCCCCTTGTCTAATCCCCCTTGAGGGAATAAATATTTCAGTTTCTTGAGAATTTACCCTCACCTTGTATCTTACCGAAGAGACACACACCATGATCATATCTATCCATTGTGTGTTAAACCCCAGTTTCTCCATCATTCTCATGAGAAAGATCCATTCCACTTGATCATAGGCCTTATGCATATCTAGCTTGACTGCACACAGACCAGCCACCCATGCCCTCTTATTCTTGATTTTATGAACACATTCATAGGCAATCAAAACATTATCTGTGATAAGTCTCCCAGGAACAAAAGCACTCTGAGAAGGTGATATGATCTAAGGTAGGATACCCTTCAGTCTACCAGCCAACATCTTGGAAATGATTTTATACAGCACATTGCATAAGCTTATAGGTCTATATTGTGTGATTAGTTTAGGAGAATCAACTTTGGGAATCAGCGCAATAGATGTATCATTCCATTCCTCTGGAATCTGCCTTCTGTTAATAGCAAACAGAACTTCTTGGGTTATCTCATCTCCTAATATGCCCCAATATTTTTTGAAGAAAATGGCATGAAGGGCATCCGGCCCGGGGGCTTTAAGATCCCCAATACCGAACACAGCTTTTCGCACATCGTCAGCAGTATAAGGGGCCATTAACATATCATTCATTTGATCTGTCACTTTAGTTTGTACTTTATTTATAACAGCAGGGTCTACAAAATTAACCTCGGATGTAAACAGGTTACTAAAGTAGCCTCTTATATGTGGCTTTAGGGCGTCCATACCTTCCAGAATATTTCCATTCTCCTCCATCAGCTTTTTAATCATATCCTTTTTACGTCTAGCACTTGCATAGGCTTGGAAGAACCCCGTGTTGCGGTCTCCATGTTTCAGCCATCCCGCTCTTGATCGCTGCATGTAATGAATTTCTTCTAACTCAAGCAAGGATTCGATAAGCTCTGAGATCTCCTTCCTTTTCTCCTCACTGGCTTCATCCATTGGACCAGTCATAACTTCCTCAAGCTCTCTTTGCGCTTTCCCAAGTCTCTTCTTTGGTTTCTTCAGCACCCTTTGATCCCAGTCATGAAACGAGGCATGCATGCTGTTTAGTTTCTCCTGGATGGTTGTGAGGTTCGGATTCAAATTTGCTGCATGCCATGCCTCTTGTACTATCTCCGGGAAATCTCTTTCCCTTAGCCATCTCGCACCAAACCGCTTTGTACGTTCTCCACCACCGTGCGCTGGAGCATAGTACTCTGTATCAACCTAAATTGGACGGTGGTCCGAGTGATTGTATAGCATGTTTTGCAGTGCCGCCGATGGGTACATAGCTTCCCAAGAGGCGTTGATTAGCCCTCTGTCCAACCTCTCCCTGATTCCACCCCTCTGCCACGTGAACCGATCGCCTATATAACCCATGTCCCGCAATTCACAGTCGTCAATCACCGATTGGAAGGCCTGCATGTACTGCGGCGGTCTCGGGTTTCCTCCTTCCTTTTCAGACAAGAATTGAATTTCATTCAGGTCCCCAATCAGTAGCCACGGCATATTGTTGTCTTGGTGCAAACGGCGCATTCTCTCCCATGTTTTATATTTGTGCGCCCACCTGAATTCACCATACATCCCCGTACACCTCCACACTGAATGTCTTTCATCCTCCACTTGTACATCAATGAACATTGGGTCTAAAATTAGTGGAAGAATCTTTATTTCCTTTTTCCATAGCATCACCAAACCTCCCTTTCTACTATCACCAGGACAAACTATTTTATGATCCATCTTCAGTCTTCTCCTCAAACATTCACCCGGAAAGCTTTCTAGGCGTGTCTCCGACAAAAACATCACATCTGGGCTACAACTTCGCTGGACGTCCAGCAAAGCACGAACTGCCGGGGCGCTCCCAAGCCCCCGACAGTTCCAACTTAATAGTTTCATTGCGCCCGGCGGTCCCCTCCGAAATGGGCCGCCGATCTCTCATAATCTGTTTCTTGCTCTATCTCCTCTACGTTGCTCAGCACTTCTCCATTCACTCCTTTGAGCTTCTTCCTGTTGGCATTCTTTTGGGGGGTAATTGCTTGGTTCTCTGAGCAGCTCGGTTCTTCATCCTCTCCTTCATAGCGATGTATTAAGTTTGATACGACCGATTTCGCAGTTTTGCCCACCAGTACCATGGCTAAGTTTTCTGCCCCTGCTGCAGTCGAATCCTCCATTGTTCTTTTTCCCAAACAGATTCCCGCCCCTACTATGTTCTCAACATGTTCCAATCCTCTGGTATTACTTGCCTGGTGTATTGCCAACGATTGACCCGTTTCTACAGCCTTCATCACTCTCACATCCTAACTCGGGATGGTGGTGCTTGGGTTTAGCATATTCTCATCCTCATCCCTTGCACTCCTCATTGCCGTTTCGCCCGCTGCATCAGACCATGACCTTGATTCCGATCATTCCTTGACTTCCGTCCCTTCCTTCTTTTTGATTACCTGTTCGAGTGTTCGTCATCTTCGACGGCTCGACCCCTGGTTCGACTCTCCTGTCTTCTCGTCCTGAGGAATGGCGGCGACACGGGCACACATCGCTACGCAACTACGGCAGGTACGACTGTACGAGCACGTCTCCTTGCGCAGTCGCGCCTAACGCCCAATGCTTTCACCTGTACTGTTTTCCTATTCTTCCTGTTTCTTTTCTAGTCCTAAATTCTCGAATCTCGATTGATCTAACAGGGAAGGGAATTGTCGCATACTCGCATTGTCGGTGCTCGCGCTCGAATCATTGCACACGGCGCACAGAATAAAATTGTAGCCACATTAAATTAGAGAGAATGTACTATACTATGCCCTAGACTTCAATAATCGATCTTGTGTCTAACATAGCTTTTTGCTAATTTTAAAAGCTAATTGTTCCTTTTAATTTCAGAACCATCATGTCAGGCTTAGGCAGAAATTATTCAGAAAGAATTGCTTGATGAAAATGATATTGATATTATCATTAGAGATTTTGCATCTCGGAACATTAAAAGCAATTTTGAAGGTATTATGTAATATTTTATTCTATATGCCCACTAATTTTGGATGGACTTGATTGCTTTCTTTGGTACAATTTTTATATCTTCATATGTTAATTACTATTAAAATTTATACTAAAGGCCTCGAAGGGTCCCGGATTATTGTTTCGTCCCGGGCCCCTGAATTCTCAGGACCGGCCCTGCACATACCTTGCCAGGGTACATGTTAATGATGGAACCTAGTCCTCACGTCGACCACATCCAGAGCGTTGTCGATCGCCATGTTCCACTAATGAACTCAACCCCGATCCCGTCCAGCTGCCGACTACAGCACGGGAAGACAGGCACAACACGGCTTGGGCACGCGTCCTCCATCTACACAGCGCGGCAGCATGTCACGGCGAACAGTACAGCGGCGCAGTCCCACGTTGCCTCCGCTCGCCCTACTTCGCAGGCATCAAGCCAAGCCGTCGCGGCCGTGTCCCAGAGATGATGTGGCGTTTGAATCCCAACCCACAGTGGCTAGGTTCGCCGACACAAGGCGGCGACCGGCAGGGAAGGCCAGGACCAGCATGGAAGAACCAGCGGGGTAGGAAACAAGAGAGAGAGGGACAAGGGCGGCGAGCGAGGATGGAAGCGGGAGAGAAGGGGAGGGGAGAGGCAGGAGGGCCATGCAGCGGCGGCGCTAGGGGTAATCGGGGAGAGGAGACGTCCAGGCCCAGAATGAAGGCGGCGGCAGCTCCTCTCGGACCTCAACGTCGGCGATTGCGGACCTCGGCGGTGTGTCCGGACGGCGACCTAGAAGTCCGCAATGAAGACGGCGGTGGCTCCTCGGACCTCGGCGGTGGCGAAGTGCTCCGCTATGGCCGCTGGGGCGTCCTTAGCGATCAACCTAGGGAACAGATTTATTTTCTTTTTTTGCGGGATAACAGATTTATTTTCGTTACATGCAAGGTGGAGATGAAAAAAAAACAGATGGTGGTGGAAAGAGAGACAGAAAAAATGAAACGAAGATGGCAGATGAGACAAAAAAACCCGTGGAACGGAGACTAACAACTCCCCCTATTGAACATCTGACACAAAAGGGGGAGTTGTTCCCTCTTTAGAAGTAGAGATTGATGGAACAGAAGGCAAGAGTAATTGACCACACAAATGTGGGTTCGGTGTTACCTCATATATATAGACAGATAATCATGGAAACAAATCAATACAATCATAACCATAATGACCCGATTTATATGCAAATATAGGAGCACTACATATGGCAGGCTATGACCAGATCGGATTGCCTAACAGCCCCCCGCAGTCACAACGGAAGATTCTCGGACGCTGAGACTGGACCGAAAATCCAAGAACAATGGCGATGGCAAGCCTTTGGTGAAGATGTCCGCGAACTGTCGGGAAGAAGGCACATGAAGAACTGGAATGTGCCCAAGCGCAACACGATCTCGAACGAAGTGAAGATCGATCTCGATGTGCTTGGCATGCTGATGCTGAACGGGGTTCGTGGACATGTAGAAGGCGCTGACATTGTCGCAAAAAACGACTGTGGCAGCAGGGAGAGGTCGGTGAAGCTCCTGGAGGAGTTGGCGAAGCCAACTTGCTTCAGCGACGGCATTAGCGACAGCTCGATACTCTGCCTCGGCGCTAGAGCGGGAGACGTGTGCTGGCGCTTGGAGGACCACGAGACCAGGTTGTCACCAAGGAACACACAGTAGCCAGAGGTCGGTCGGCGAGTGTCAGGACAACCAGCCCAGTCTGCATCAGTGTAAGCAACAAGGCCGTGGTGCAGGGTACCTGTCGGGGATATGTCCCGCGGTATGACCCGGCTGAAATTGGCGACTCACTGGTGACCCGCCCGGAGCTTGGCGATTCATAGATAACCTGCCCGATCTTGGCGACTCATTAGTAACCCGGCGGGCGGGTCAGATAAAAGACTAGGCCCAAGGCCCAGAAGGCCGGCTCATGTTATGGTGGGCCGGCTTAAGAAGGAAGGGATGACGAATATTTCCTTTACGAGGAAGCAAGACCCGGACTTGTAATTAACTTGTAAGAGAAGATAGACTAGTCCTAGTCCTACTAGGACTCCACATGTAACCCGCCCCTCTAACTTATATAAGGAGGGGCAGGGCACCCCAAAGAGGGACAGGCAACAAGAAACAATCTCTAAGGCTAGACACAAAGAGCCGGCTTACCGGCGACTCTCTCATGAGCATAATGAGACCTAGCCTCAAACAGCACGTAGGGTTATTACCGGATGATGTTTCCCGGGGCCCGAAGCTGTCTAAACCCTTGTCTTGTGCGTTGATCCGCCCTGCGTCTCTTATCCCAATCAACCCCTCTCAAGCTACTACATAGATGCGCTGGCCTCACGACTAAGTCCTTACACCTAGGACATCTGACGTGTCAATTCCACGACAGTACCCTTGACATAGCGGAGAACACACTTGACCAAGGTCAAGTGCTGGTCACGGGGATCATGCATGTGAAGACGAATCACGGGGATCGTATTCGAATCAGCATCGTTAAAACAACTCTCAAGGTCATTTGGGGGCTTCCTGTTCAAACATAGGTCGTATTCGAATCAAAGAGAACATAGCCGTCGGTACCCTCTTGATCGGCAACGCCAAAGCCACTGGGGGCTATATGATCGTATTCGAATCTTAGCTTAACCCCTTTGGGACGGTTTTCTGATCGTATTCGAATCAGAAGCCTCAAAATTGTTGAAGTCTCTTTTTGCAAACAATTTTTGGATTTTATTTGAAGCTCTTTTTCATATGTAAAGTGTATATGAGTGGTTTCTATTTAAACCCGGCTTGATTTTCGATGATAAGTCGCCGGCTTATGACCATCATCATATATTTGGAAGTATTGGCTTCTAAGGATTGGGTTATCACCCTTACTGCATAGGTCATGTAAACCAGCAGTACAAATTCAATATCACAGTGGTTATATGTGAGATATTATGACCCGCCCTGCGTAAACCGCCAAGGGTTCTTGTGATCTACTTGCGTGCAGGATAAGACTACATTTGGGTGGTTACCCGCCATGGTTTTTGACGTTAAGTCGCCAGGGCATATGTTGTTTAAACTTTGCAGGATTTACAGAGCTATGACTTACATAAATGATTAAATTCAAGCCCATCATAGATGGAAATTGGTGTCTCAAAAGGGTTATCAATTCTTAATTTTCTCAAAGGCTATAAGCCGCCGGGTTGTACAAATTCCGGCTTACAATGGAGGCGTATTAAATCGGCATCGGCCAAGAGCCGCCGGGTATTTAAACTCCGGATTGGCCTATCAGCAGATGAGGTATTCAAAGTCACTTTGGCGCAATGGCTATTATTTTATCAATTGATATGATTTATTCTACAATGGAAAGAATAGTCCCGAGTCGCTACAGGCTTACGACCCGGCACTTGGGGACTACATTATTCAAATTGAGATTACATCAAATGTGCAAGTCCCATGTCACTGCCAGCATGCACCATGGCACTTGGGGGCTAATGCAAGATTACTTTTTATTGGCCTTGTTGAAGACCCGACTCATCATATTATGATAAACCGACCCTTGGGGGCTACCAATTGCTCCTGTCAACAATTCAAGGTACATAAGTCTTAATCCATTATATTGAAGGATCCACTGTTTAGTTGGTAAAGCACAAAGCTCTTAACCTTGTGGACGTGGGTTCAAGCCCCATGGTGAGGGTTACATCATATGATTATTTTCAATGAAAAGTCCCAGCTCAGTATTATCTTACTAAGCCGGCCCTTGGGGGCTACACATTGCTGTTCAAATTTACATGATCATATTTATAAAGTCCCTGCTCATTATTGCATAATGACCAGGCCCTTGGGGGCTACACTGGTTGAAATTTTTGAGAATCAGGCAATTACAAGTCCCAGGTTGCTGCAAGCATGACAACCCGGCACTTGGGGGCTACATAATATGGAATATTCAGTTTGTACTAGTGATTGGGATGAACAACATGGATTTCTTCAAAGTGGCAGTATTCATATTGAAGCAAGTCTTAAGCCATCGCTTTGTTCTGCTCAAGACTTGGGGGCTATAGGTATTATATTATTATCAAAGAAATATCTTCAATTTCTCTGTTTTGAGCAAAACCAGATTGATCCGGTGTCACCAATCATTATGACCCTGTGTCTGTAAACCGGCGTCATTAACAATCATAAACCGGCGTCGGCGACAATTATGACTTGGCATCATCTATTTATAACCCGGCAATTTTGGTACTCATAAACCGGCAAGTTTTATATCTTTAAGCCGGATGAATATAAGTTGAATATTTGAAGACCAATATTTTTGTCAAGTCAGAGCATTGAAAGCCGATTCAAGTGGATTGTTTCTTACAATATTTCTCTACAAGAGACCAATGCCAGCAAATTGACTCTGAAGCTGGCCTATTGACCCGGATTTCTCAAAAGAAGTATCTGGATTTTTTGCATTCACAAAGTTTGAACATATCTATTAAAGGAGATTTTCTATGAATTCATGGGCATGTATCAAGAAAGAAATGACAAGGATTTAAAGATGATCAGGTGCCGACTTACAAAATTTAACCCGGAGCACAACCTATCAAGTATGTTCTTGTGTTTATTTTACAGGATCAATTTAACATGGATAAATCCAAATTAAACTGGGGGCTAATGTCGGGGATATATCCCGCGGTATGACCCGGCTAGAATTGGCGACTCACTGGTGACCCGCCCGGAGCTTGGCGATTCACAGATAACCTGCCCGATCTTGGCGACTCATTAGTAACCCGGCGGGCGGGTCAGATAGAAGACTAGGCCCAAGGCCCAGAAGGCCGGCTCATGTTATGGTGGGCCGGCTTAAGAAGGAAGGGATGACGAATATTTCCTTTACGAGGAAGCAAGACCCGGACTTGTAATTAACTTGTAAGAGAAGATAGACTAGTCCTAGTCCTACTAGGACTCCACATGTAACCCGCCCCTCTAACTTATATAAGGAGGGGCAGGGCACCCCAAAGAGGGACAGGCAACAAGAAACAATCTCTAAGGCTAGACACAAAGAGCCGGCTTACCGGCGACTCTCTCATGAGCATAATGAGACCTAGCCTCAAACAGCACGTAGGGTTATTACCGGATGATGTTTCCCGGGGCCCGAAGCTGTCTAAACCCTTGTCTTGTGCGTTGATCCGCCCTGCGTCTCTTATCCCAATCAACCCCTCTCAAGCTACTACATAGATGCGCTGGCCTCACGACTAAGTCCTTACACCTAGGACATCTGACGTGTCAATTCCACGACAGTACCCTTGACATAGCGGAGAACACACTTGACCAAGGTCAAGTGCTGGTCACGGGGATCATGCATGTGAAGACGAATCTGCTGGACCGCGTAGGCGATGTCAGGACGTGTGAACGTTAGGTACTGAAGAGCACCAGCTAGACTCCGATACTCCGAAGGATCAGCAACAGGTGAGCCGGCGGCAGCGGCCAGCTTAGGCGATGTGTCCACCGGTGTTGAGGCAGGGTGGTAGGAGCTCATGCCAGCACGCTCGACAATCTCGAGAGCATACTGTGTCGGCGAGAGGAACATCCCACTGGAGTCACGACGAACAGCATGGCCGAGGAAGTGGTGTAGCTCGCCCAAATCAGTCATGGCAAACTCGGCACTGAGAGCGGTAGTGACGCGCTCAAGCAGGGTCGATGTAGAAGCTGTGAGGATGATGCCGTCGATGTAGAGGAGAAGATAAGCAGTCCCCATGGAACCGTGCAGAGTGAATAGTGATGTATCCGACTTGGAGCAGGTGAAGCCGAAGGAGGTGATGAAGCTCGCAAAGCGGTGATACCATGCACGAGGGGCTTGCTTTAGGCCATAGAGTGCACGGTTGAGGCGGCACACATGGTCAGGGCGAGCGGAGTCAACAAAGCCAGTTGGCTGGTGATAAAAGACCACCTCATTAAGACGCCCATGAAGAAAGGCGTTCTTGACGTCGAGTTGGCGAATCTTCCAGTTGGAGGACAGGGCGACCAAGAGGATGACCCGGATGGTAGCCGGTTTAACCACCGGGCTGAAGGTCTCATCGAAGTCGATGCCGTGTTCCTGAGAGAATCCGCGCAACACCCATCGAGCTTTGTAGCGATCGAGGGTGCCATCCGGCTTGAGCTTGTGACGAAAGACCCATTTGCCGGAGACGACGTTGGCGTTAGCTGGCGGGAGGACAAGTTCCCACGTGTCGTTAGCGAGGAGAGCACTGTACTCGTCGGTCATCGCTGCGAGCCAGTTCGGGTCTTTTAGAGCACCACGAACAGACTTGGGAACCGGTGATGGAGCAGCTTCGGTGTCGACGTGGAGGTTAAGACGCTCACGCAGACCGATGGTCTTGCCAGCTTGGCGGTGGGTCACCATGTGGTGAGGAGCAGCCACAGCTGGTCGACGCGTTACCGGTGGAGGAGGGAAGACCATAGGTGCCGGGGGCGGCGAGCACGGCGGTGTCGTTGTCGGAGACGAACGGGGCATGGAGGAGGCAGCGTCGAAGGCTGCGGAGCCAGAAGCCGCGGTGTCGGAGTCGGCGGCAGAGGCCGCTGGAGATGGGCCGCGGTCGAGCGAGACCGAGGCAGACGAGGCCGGATGGGCCGGTGAATGGCCCGTCGCAGGCGAAGCCGGATGGGCCGGTGAATGACCCGGCGTGCGCAAAGCTGGTGTGCGCGTGACCGACGTCCGCGCGGCCGAGTGGACCGGCGTGGACGGTGCCGAGTGGGCCGCCGTGCGCGAGGGTGATGAGGCCGGCTCGGAGGTTGTCGGTGAGGAGGCGAGGCGCTGTCCAGCGGACCGAGACGACCCAGCGGAGGGACGCAACCCAACATGCATGGGTGGCACGACGACTGAGTCGAGTATGTCGATCGGATCATCGTCCGAGGGAGGTGTATAGGCATGCTGCTGCATGTTAGAGACAGAAAAAAAGAGGAGCGAACGGGAACCGAGTTTCGTCAAAAATCACATGGCGAGAGATGATGATGCGACGAGTTTCAAGTTCCATGCAACGATAGCCACGGTGGTTAGATGGATAGCCACGAAAAACACATGCGACTGAACGGTGTGACAGTTTGTGAGACATAGTAGACGCGATGTTGGGGTAGCATAAACAACCAAAAGTAAGAAGAAGGGTGTAGTCTGGTGTTCTGCTAAAAAGAGTGAAGAAAGGACATGAAGCCGCAAGGGCTTTGGTGGGTAATCTATTGAGAAGATAGGTGGACGTATGGAGAGCTTCAACCCAAAATTTTGGAGGCATGCTCGCTTGAAAAAGCAAAGTACGAACTACGTCGTTGATAGTGCAAATGATGCGTTCAGCTTTACCGTTTTGTGGAGAGGTGTAGGGGCATGAGAAACGTAGGAGGATCTCGTGCTGGACGGATAGATCCTGAAGGGCGCGATTGTCGAATTCGCGGCCGTTGTCGCATTGGATCGCTTGGAGAGAAAGAGAGAACTGTGTATCGACATAAGTACGAAAGTTAGACAAAAGAGCAAAAGCTTCAGATTTTTGCCGCATGGGATATGTCCATGCATAGTGAGTGAAATTATCTAAAATGACAAGATAATATTTATAACCAGATACACTCTCAATAGATGAAGTCCACAAATCACAGTGAATTAACTCAAACGGTCTATGAGTATGAGTGGTAGAAGCAAAAAAAAGGTAAACGGACATGACGGCCAAGTTGACAAGCATGGCATAAACTAGGATCCTTGTATACTTTATTTATAGGAAGCGAGGATGACGAGACGAGGCGCCGGAACGCGTCATGACCGGGGTGGCCGAGGCGCCGGTGCCAAAGGGTGGACTCGACGGTGATGGCGGTGAGAGCTTGCGGCGAGGTAGTGAGCGGATAGAGGTCACCCGAGCTACTGCACCTGAGAATCACGCGCCCTGTCCTGAGATCCTTCACAGAAAAAGCCCAAGGGTCAAATGCAACCGAGCAATAGTTGTGAGTGGTAAATTGACGAACTGAGATTAAATTCTTAACAATACCAGGAGTAACAAGGACATCACAAAGAGTGAGATGATGAGAGGTGGGGAGACGAACATGTCCAGAATGAGTGACAGGAATAGAAGAACCATCACCAACGATGACATGTTGATGTGGAGGTGTTCGACGCGTTTTTGTCGCAATTTTATGAAAATATGGCACCAATAGAAAGGTACAAGCGTGTATATGGAAGTGACAAAGATGTTGATGTTCTTTGAAAAATAATATCGAAACCAACCGGCGGAGAGCATTATGTATGCCTACCTGTACGTAGATCTAATTAACTTGATTAGCTAGCTGTGCATGCAATGAGCCATGCATGGCTCACGTGCGCTATGAAGAATGAAGTATATTATGTGTGTATCCATGGATGTGTCCATGTGGTACGTGCTAGTGTATATGTACATATCTAATTAAATGGCCAAGTTGTACCGGAAGCAAACGACCATACATTCATGTATGCCCGATCGATCAGGTCGTGGTGCGCCGCGTGCTTAGTCGCATACATGCGCGTCAACAACTCAATGACCAGCCGGATAAGTACCAAAGAACAGATAACTATGATCCTCACAAGTACGTACTTATCTGTCCCAAGAAAATCGGCAACAACATCAACTAGCCCGCGCGGCTCTCTGCCTATAAATACGAGAGAGCAGATTGATTGGTGGGGAGGCAGGAGAGGAGACGCGTCCGTGGCGGCTGCGTCGTGGAGATCAGGCAGCAGTGACGCGGCCGCGTGTGGAGGACGCGCCGGCGTAGCACCTGCCTCCTGTCCAGCTGCAGCGGCCGTGGTGTACTAGCAGGAGCTCAACGCCGGCAGCCGCGGCAGAACGCCCCCTATCGAAGAAGGCGGCAGCGCGGCGCCGAAGACGGCGTTGGCAGTGTCCGATCCTCAAGACGCGCCGGCGTGCGGCAAAGGTGACATGGCCGTTACCACGTCCAAGCTATCATTCGTGGTGCCTGCAGGCTGCAGCTACCGGAGGTGTCCGAAGACATCATGCATGGATGTCCAGCTTCTCTGCATCCATGATACGTGTATGTTCTTTTCTCCTCTCGATCTCCCATCTAACAGGTACAGTACATGGAGGCGACCCAGGGAGGCGAGGACGACCCCGCGGCAGCGCGCACGGCGCGTGCGCCCGGGACAGCCAAGAAACCAGAGGCTGGACGGAGGAGATGCGTGAGCCCTTGGTGGCGTGCGACGGCGCCCCCACACATGCGCCCATGCAAAGGAAGCAGCGGCGGCAGCGTGCCGGCCGCCGGAGTCAACGATGGTCGTGTCCGCAAGGCCGGGAAGTTGCGCCGCCGGCGGTGGCGCACACTTGGCGCTTCATGTGGACTTGTCCAAGCTAGCTCCACGGAAATAATCATCACGAGACATCTCATGCGGTATATACATATATCTCGTTCTCTCGGCCCCTAATATTTCAGGTAATCGCCATGGAGAAAAGCAGTGGGAGGAGACCTCAAGACCATCGGGAGATTGCACCCGGAGGAGGGACCCGGCCAAGAGGAGACGCGCCTGAGGTGGGAGCGTCGAGAACCGGATGACGCGTCGGCGGCCGCGCGCGCCGAGCACGGCGACCTCACATACGCATGAAGGCCAACACATGACCAGTTGAAGATGCTCCCACGGCCGCGGCGGCGAGGAGATCGCGAGGACGTGCCCATGGCAAAGGCATGCTCCGCGAGCATGCCATACACCCTGGTCGTCCGGCGGCTGCAGATACATGAAGGAGCCCGCACAACAGGCCCTAGCACTCAGGGCGGCCGCGGGCGCCACCCATGGTGCCTTCTTCGATCGGCGTCTTCATCCATCTACACCACCACAAGGCTGGCGGCGTGTAGCACGACACCAACTCCACCTTGGCGGCGACATCGGGGAGGCCAGCGGCATCCGGCCCGACATCATCTACACCACCATGAAGAAAAAGCTGGGATGCCATCTCCACGTGGTCGATGAGACAGTTGCGGCAGCGACGTAGTACGTGCCACAACAAGGCTCAAGATGGCGGCAACCTAGTGCGCGCCCATGAAGACCGCGGCGACAACGACGAACGTCAGCAGTGGTGTACAAGCCGAAGTGGGGAGGCCGTCGTCCAAGGCTGTACCATCATCCACCTTAGCGAGGGAAGATTAAAATCACGTCATCTATCTTCTTTAAATGGCATGCGTACATGCATCATTTTATCTTTATCTTTTCATATCCTTCTCATTTCAGTGCATCCGAATCACGATCGAGATGGATGGATAATCAGCGCTCACCCGTGTGCGAACGAAGAAGACGGAGGAGGAGCTGCTCACCGTCTTCACATCTACATCAACCTCGCCAGTGCCGTCATCACCAATCCTGGGCTCGACGAGGAGGGCTTCTACATCAACCTGGCTTCGCCATCTTCATCAACTTCTCTCCCGGCGAGGGCACCGACTGCCTCGACACGCCACCCGGCTACATCGACATGGCGTCGCCAACTTCATAAGCTCTACATCTGACGAGGATGTCGTGTACATCAGCGCCACCGGTCGTCCATATGTCGTGACCATCTTCTTTGACTTTGCATCTAAGCGACGACATCGTCTACACCGACATATTGTCATTCTTCTATACCAAGTGGAGGCCGTCCCTGTAACTGCGACGGTCTGAGGTCTACATCGATGTGCTCACATTGTCGTCATCTTCAAGCAACGCCGCCACGCGGAGACACTCGAGTCTACTCCAAGTTCTACATCAACACACTCCCCAAACCCCGTCCAAGCTCCGACGAGGCGAAGCCACTTCACCGACATGTCTTCTTCCGATGAAGATACCCAGATCTTGCCGGGCACTAACGAGGCGAAGGCAAGACACACCATGTCCGACACCGACGAGGCGGACACCACCAGGCCGGGCACCGACGAGGCGAAGGCCGCCATCTGTCTGAGCTAATGAGGCCAGACATCTTCATCATCGGACATCGACAAGCCAGAGGGATGTGGCTAAGCATCGTCGGAGCGATGGACGTACCGCTCCACTCTTCTATTCCACCATATCATCACCATCGTCTACACCGAGCACTTGGAGAAGACGAGACTTGAAGACGACGACCATTGCAGCAGCTTCATCGGAGGTGGTTCGCGGCTCCGGCTCGCGGACGTAATTAATCGGGAGCCTTCCGAGGCCCCGTGAACCAGAACTTCACAATCGCCGAAGTAATCTTGGCCGAGCTAGCAGGCCATTGAGCGCTTATGTAAAGGGATCATGTAATTTGTTTTCTCCCACGAGAGATTAATAAAGCACAAGTTTCCCTATGTTTTCTTTGTGTACTTGGTACACTGGCACGCCCGCATGTTTATTTCCCCTGGCGCGTAGAGAGATAATGACATGACAACCGTTTGTTGTTTTTATTATTTCTCGTGTCAAACAGGAGGAGTTGAAGAGAGGGAGGTGAGATTACCGGCGTCCGAAGACATGTGAGCGGCTGCTCCAGTGTCCATGATCCACTCCATAGGAGCCTGGAGACTCATGGTATTGAAGTAGCTCGCGAGGGCGGACGGATCCCACGTCTGTGCCGAGGAGGAGCCGTAGGCGGGGTAGCCGGTGTAGGAGTACGTCGCCTGTGGGGTTGGAGGCGATGGGGCAGGCAAGGCCATGTAGCCCTGAGCAGGAGGGTGATGCAGCGGCGCCGAGGGGCGGGGTCCCGGTCCGAGGATGCTGACGGTGTAGGAGATATGCCCTAGAGGCAATAATAAATGATATTATTTATCTCCGAGTTCATAATTATGTTTATGTTCCATGCTATAACTGCAATGATTCTCGAGTCTACAATATCCACGAGGCTCAGAGGAAGACTCATATGCATGTGTGGAATAATAAACGGTAAGAAGTATTCCTAGTCTGGCCTCTAAGACTAGCTCAAGTGTTGCATGATGATTCTGTTTTCCTGGTCATGGGCATGTCTATGCCAGCAACTTTGAGGGCACAATGTTAAGACAACATTTGTGTTGAATCGACCCGGATTGATGTTATGCTATGAGATTCATTCGTCACAATTTTATTGGTACATAACACACAGATGGTGAACGTTTGCATGATTCCTTAGACCATGAGAGTATCGAGTTTCTTCATGCTTGCTTCATGAACTTTGGGGTTTGTTAAACGTCATCCGTAAATGGGTGGCTATTACGGCGGCTTATGGGTTCATGGAAAAGTGTGTCAAGTAACTTGATAGCTCAAGATTGGGATTTGCTCCTCCGACGATGGAGAGATATCTCTGGTCCCTCTCGGTGTTACGGTATCCATCATCGTCTGGCCAGACACTTTGTGATTTGATCACGGGGATGCCGGAACACGATAACGAGAAAAGAGAACAATACCGGTAACGAGGTAACTAGCATAGTGGACAAGTTGTTGATCCACGGGAATGCCAACATGTCTCACCTCGGGTATTTGTAACATATCGCGAAGCAACAGGAATAGCACACGGCAACTGGAGGTTCACTCGAATATTTATTCGTGTGGGTATAGGGGTCAATATGGGTGTCCACGGCTCCGATGTTGATCATTGATCGGAAGGGGTTCCGGGTCATGTCTATACTTCACCGAACCTATAGGGTCACACGCTTAAGGGCCATCTATCTGCTGAATACTAGACAGGGAGTCTGAGAGAAAATCACCGAAAAAGTTTCGGACACCGAAAAGTTTCGGACAGCGGAATCGTACCGCAGAGAGAGGTCATCGGATAAGTTTCGATGATACCGAAAAGTTGTTTCGGGATACACCATTAAGTCAAATTGGTTTCGGCACATGCCTGATAATTCTTGGAGGATGCCAGAATCATTCTGGAAGCTTTTTGGAATTTTCTGAGATAAAAACCGGAAATGTTCCGGAGCTGCCGGAGCCACTTCAGATGCGTTTCGCAGATGAAAATCACTAAAACCGGAATTGTTTCGGAATGCGTTGAAAATCATTTTAGTGGGTACTGGAAATGTTCTTAGCCCACATAAATATTTTCAGTTCGATCAGACGCTGAAAAATGTCGTCGTGAATAGTGAAAATCAGCTTTATGGTTACTTTATGGAAAGCCACCTTTTAGGGCTTTGCTCCAAAAGATCTTGGGGATGACATGGATGGATAGGAGCCATTTTTTGGGCCCCTCATGGGGGTGTGGCCGGCCACATGGGGTATCCCCCCTTGGGGACCCTCTTGTTCCTCGGTTTCACTCCTAGGTCCTTGTGGAAGGACTTCATTCATGTGCATTTTGGGTTTTTTGTGAAACTACCCTACCCCCTTGGGATTTCCTATAAATAGAGGTGGAGGGGCAGCCCTCCACACTCATCCCTTGCTCTCATACACATGCCATGCATTATCTGGCTTCTTCTCTCCCTCCCACGAAAAGAGTTTCGTAGAGCCGTAAGGCTGTCTGGGTTCCGGCAGGAACTAGTTCTGGACGGCGAAGCCCTGCCGGATAGATGACACCGTATGTGTGCAACTCTGTAGAGAGATCGTAGTTTCGGTCTTAGTTCGTGAGTGCCTCCCGAAGGGCTGTCCGTGTGATCGTCCGAGTTTCGAAGGTCCTCCCGAAGGGCTGTCCGAGTGACCGTTCGAGTTTCGAAGGTCCTCCCGAAGGGCTGTCCGCGACACCGTCCGGGGGGCTGTTCGACCGCCTCCCGCAGAGCTGTCTGAGGAGCAGATGAGGGTATACATCCTCGCGGTTGGGAGGTTGTAAATCCTAGCTGCGGGGATCTGCACCGCCGATCGTCATCGACTCTACTTCCCGCTGCGCTACGAGTCGGTAACGAATAAGATCAAACCATGTATGCAGTCTCCCTAGTGGTCCTGGGCTGGTGCGTAGGTCGGAAATTTTTTGTTTTCTGTCGCGTTCCCCTTCAGTGGCATCAAGAGCCGTGCTATGCGTAGATGCAGGTTTCGATCTAGAATACATGGAGATGTATGGGTATTGCATAATATAATTAGGTAGTAGATGAGATCTATCGCTGAAAATTATTTATGCGGGTGACAGATGAAATCTGTTACCCGAGGTTCTTGTTGCTTCCCTAAAATTTGCGTTTGCTCAATCTCGAGACAGCATGGTGGAATTTGACAAAGTTCTGGCAATCCGTGATCCTGATTGATCATGGAAGTGCTATCAGTTCTTTGGGTTCTGCCGTAGTCAAAAGAAAGATGAAATTCGCAGATGAAAGGGCATTGCAGATATGATCTGCACGGGGGTCATGCGTATGACGAAGTTTAGTATGGGGCTCGAGATTTAATTATCCCGTGTTTCATACACCCCGAGATGTTAATCTAGCAACTTGAATAATCATACTTGATGATAAAACGTTGGTCGCTGCGGTTTAAGTCAAAACCTTAGAAGCCACGTAAAATAAATTTTGCATAAACCGATTAGAGGCGTCTAACTTGGTTTTGCAGGATGTGCATATGATGTGGTATAGCAGTGCTCATACTAATTCGATTATGTATGAGATGACTATATGATGTAATTTGATTAACATGACCTGCGTGTCATGATTCGGCATGATGGTTGGAGCCATATGATTGCACTTTAATGACCTGCGTGTCAACCTTGTTGTAATGCATTATTTTGTTAGCTATAGAGATAGCAATATTATCTGGTGCATCGACAAGGTGGTGGCAATCTTCGCGAAGGTGAACACCGACGCGAATGCCGAAGATGAAGAAATGAAAGACTTCTCCGTCAGAAAGGGCTATACCATATCATGCTATTATGAATTGCCTGAGATGTTTATCCCTTATGATGCACCCTTCTTGATTGCGCGGTAGTCGCTTTTATTAGGGTGATCTCTCACTTAAAATACCAAGTAGTTAGTGTTCTCCCAAGTGTAGCACCGTCACGGCACCTATCTTTTCGGGGTGCGCCGTGTCACACGGGTACGAACGATTAGAGAAGTGTGAGGCGGGTGAGTTGAGACCTCGCAGCGAGATCACTTGGTTGTCTTGACGTTCAGGCATGACCGTCATGAGCTCGGAACACACGCATCGAAAGATGAACAAGAGTCACATAGAGATGTGATTGGCAAGTTGGCCTACCGGTTGAGATTTTTCATCATCAGTGGTGTTACACCAATGGCGAACAATTGAAATGTGGGTCTTGTATCACTCACAATCAATTTTGAGAGATATTGATTTGAGTGGGAGCGCACTGTTGAATTAACATGTTTAATTCTTAGTGCAATTAATATGAACATTGTCTAAGTGTTATATGCAAAATAGTTGTAGAATAATGGCTCGCATTTCCACCTTCCCTGTTAAAATTGAATAGCTGTTAAATATCTGGTTAAAACTTTACGATTGGTACCGTAATATGAGGATTGTCCTCAAAAGTGCCGAGAAGGACTTTGTCCTATCGCATGCTTTCTGTATCCTTCCGCTAATGCTATGGATCATGTGACTCTCGTCCTTTGATCCAAAAGCTAGAATTCTATTACGGTCAAGTGGAATATGTTTGCTTCCATGAAACCCAAACTTCGAAAGTTGGGATAGTTATATGATATTCATGGAACTGAAAATTATTTTCAGATACAAACAAAGCAATGTTTGTTTGCAAGTATTAGTAAAAGTGTTTACTATGCATTTGACTGTTGGGAAAGGGATCCAGAAGAACGCCTGTCATATAATGAAAGGTGAATAAAACAACAACTTAAAGAGAAAGGAAGTGTCCAAAGGGTGTTAGTATGACTTACACGCCTAGGAAGTCCGGGGCTAATGCCACTCTTAAGTTGGGTGCTTCTTCTGAGAGTAGGAGAAATACTAAAAGTTAAACTGCTAGAAGTATAAAGGCAAAAGGAAAGAAGACTGGAATATCCAGCTCATGTATGAATGTCATACAAGTTTTTGATGTATAGAAGGCTGGTCAAAGATATAGTTCTTGCGAATTATGGTTAAACATGTTAATCACTAATTCTTGGGTATTGTGAGTTCATCACAAAAATGCCCGCTCGATTGCATTCTGTTGCAACTCAATGTAAGAACTACTATGGCCTGAAAGACTAGCTAGAAATGAGGTTAAGGTATACACAGGGAACATAGTAAATGTTACTATACCTTCCATCGGTGTATTGCCGTCTGTATTTATTTTCATAATTCATTTAGAGTTTTACAAACTCTAGCCCATTGCATAAGGCATCTTGCAAGAAGGTTGTTCATAAGAGAACTTTTTATGTTCGATGTTATGAATAACACAAGGGCCATACTTTCATTATGAATGAGATGTATGTTATGAATATTGATAATAATACAATACCTCTGGGTTTACTTTCATAATTCATTTTAGAGTTTCATACACTCTAGCCCATTGCACAATGTTTGTTGCAAAAGAGTTGTTCATAAAAACAACAATTGTTGTTAAGTATTATGAATAACATAAGGGCCATACTTCCATCATCGATGGGACGTATGTTATGAATATTGAGGGTAATATGATACATCCATAACACTGACACTAAATGTCGCAAGACTAAAAGAATACCACACAAGTGTGGCACTACATTTGGTCACATTGGAGAAACCCGCATGGAAAATTCCATTATGATGGATTTTGAAGTCTTTTTGATTTTGAATCATCTGACACTTGCAACTTTCCTCCGAAAAGTGAAGTGACTAAAATACCGTTCACAGGCCATAAGGAACGAACAACAAACTTATTAGTGATCATACATTTGATGTGTGTAGTCCGATAAGTGTTGTTAGTGGTGGATTTATTTATCTTCAGAAATGTCTCAAGTAGATATATGGATATTTACTTGATGAGACGTAAGTCTGGATCTTTTGAAATCATTGGAAAGGTTCTCAAAAATGAAGTAGAAGTTATTGTAACAAGAAAATTATGTTTCTGCAATTTGATTGCACAAAGGAATATTTGAGTTACATGTTTAGCGAATGTCTGATGAGTTGTGAAAGGGGTTTCATAAACTTGCACCTCCCGGAACACCACTGCAAGTGGAAAGTCCGTGGAGATGTAATCAAACCATTTATGACATGGTAAGGTCAAAGATGACATAAATAAATTTGCCATTATCCCTTTTAAAGTGATGCTTTAGAGACTGCGGCTTTTACACTGAAAAGAGCTACATCGGGTCTGTTGAAATGAAGCCATGGTATGGTACGCCCAACCATGTTATATCTTTTCTTAACATTTGGAATATGGGGCTTGTGTAAAAGGTTACAAACCTATTCCAAATCAGACAAGTGCTACTTTGTAGGTTATACCAAAATGTTGGGTATTCCTCCCTCACTATACCGAGGCAAATAGTTTTGCCGCGAAACGGTGTGCTTTTAAAGAGAATGGTTCTTTCTAAAAGGTGAGTGGGAGAATAGTGCAACTCGACGAGATAAACAGTATCTTCATCAGACCAAAGGAAAGAGACCTTGGAAGAAATTCCAGAGTTTCCTACTGCGACTGATACAGAAGTCTCTACAATAAAATGTATGAACTTTGGTCGAACTTGCAGCTAAACCACGTAGGCAAGGCTCGTGCAAACCTCTCAGGTGCGCAAACGAGATATTGTTGTTAGACAACATTATACGTACGATACACAAGGAAGCGTTGATGGGCCGTGACTCCGGAATTGGCTAAATGCCAATACAACCCGAGTTAGTTTCCATATAAGTGATTCAAGATTAAAACCTTGATACACCTTTCGGAAGACTTAGAGTCTAACGAATATTTATGGAACTTAAAACTGATACGGATAAAATGTTTTATCCATAAAGCTCGACTTGTTGAAATAATACGATGAGGTTGTTTTCATCATAGCAATGCTTAAAGTCGGTTTGGGTTGAACTAGCAATTAATACATATTTCAATCATGAGATATGAAACATGGATGATAAAAGGATTTCCATCTGATGGAAATGAAAGCTAGGACTTGTATATGATACAGTCCAAAGTAATTTGTTGATCCAGAGGATGCTAGTAGGTATGCAAACTTCAGAGTTCCAGCAATGGACAGAAGAGAGCAAAATGGAGTTGGAATCTTCGTGTTTTGATGAAATGGTCAAAGGGGTTTTGACTTCATCAATGGGTAACGAAGATGCTTGTAATTCAAGAAAGTAAGTGGGAGCGTAATAATATTTCTAAAAACCTTATGTGCTTGGCACATCGGTAATTGGAAATAAATTTCTTGACACAAATTAGGACTTCATTTGAAAATAGTTTTTCGATGAAGTGCTTAGGCTAAATAGCCTCAATATTAGGCATGATGATCTATGGAGATAGCTTTACCTAATGGGGCTAAGCAATGAATACATATTGACAAGATGCTAAAACCTTTTAGCATTTAAAATGCCAAGGAGTGATTCTTGCCAAAGTCACATGGAAAGAGTTTTTGCAAGACTCGGTGTCCCAAAACACTGATGAGTAAAATACATGATGCAGATTCCACACACTTTTGTGTTTGGATTAATCATGTATTCCATGGTATGTAAAACAACCAGATATGTCCGATACTCCCAAGGTGTTGCGAGTATGGATACCAAAGTGATCAAATTACTGATCATGGGACAACAGTGAAAGATGTCACAGAGTACTAGAGTAAGTACTGATGACATGGTTTTCTCGCAAGCAGAGATCATGAAGAGTTCATTGTAAAATGTTACATCGATAGAGTCTTCATCTTTTCTCCATGCGATTTTCGATTTAAATTAAGGGTTTTGTGTAACACACAATGTGGTGGCACAGTTAGTTGGAATTTGTTCAAACTAGTTACTGTGGCGAATTCTATAACAAGGGCTAAGTATGTTGACGCTTTAGAAGCGACAAAGAAGATGTTGAATCATATAGTTCATTCATGAACTTAGTATAGTTCCAAGATGGCTTTTGACAATGGGACACTACTGCAGGTAGTTGCTCCATAACTCAGTCTGAGGAATCCAGGTT
>NC_057796.1:2941165-2952638 GCF_018294505.1 Triticum aestivum | reverse complement strand
TGTAGGAGATATGCCCTAGAGGCAATAATAAATGATATTATTTATCTCCGAGTTCATAATTATGTTTATGTTCCATGCTATAACTGCAATGATTCTCGAGTCTACAATATCCACGAGGCTCAGAGGAAGACTCATATGCATGTGTGGAATAATAAACGGTAAGAAGTATTCCTAGTCTGGCCTCTAAGACTAGCTCAAGTGTTGCATGATGATTCTGTTTTCCTGGTCATGGGCATGTCTATGCCAGCAACTTTGAGGGCACAATGTTAAGACAACATTTGTGTTGAATCGACCCGGATTGATGTTATGCTATGAGATTCATTCGTCACAATTTTATTGGTACATAACACACAGATGGTGAACGTTTGCATGATTCCTTAGACCATGAGAGTATCGAGTTTCTTCATGCTTGCTTCATGAACTTTGGGGTTTGTTAAACGTCATCCGTAAATGGGTGGCTATTACGGCGGCTTATGGGTTCATGGAAAAGTGTGTCAAGTAACTTGATAGCTCAAGATTGGGATTTGCTCCTCCGACGATGGAGAGATATCTCTGGGCCCTCTCGGTGTTACGGTATCCATCATCGTCTGGCCAGACACTTTGTGATTTGATCACGGGGATGCCGGAACACGATAACGAGAAAAGAGAACAATACCGGTAACGAGGTAGCTAGCATAGTGGACAAGTTGTTGATCCACAGGAATGCCAACATGTCTCACCTCGGGTATTTGTAACATATCGCGAAGCAACAGGAATAGCACATGGCAACTGGAGGTTCACTCGAATATTTATTCGTGTGGGTATAGGGGTCAATATGGGTGTCCACGGCTCCGATGTTGATCATTGATCGGAAGGGGTTCCGGGTCATGTCTATACTTCACCGAACCTATAGGGTCACACACTTAAGGGTCATCTATCTGCTGAATACTAGACAGGGAGTCTGAGAGAAAATCACCGAAAAAGTTTCGGACACCGAAAAGTTTCGGACAGCGGAATCGTACCGCAGAGAGAGGTCATCGGATAAGTTTCGATGATACCGAAAAGTTGTTTCGGGATACACCATTAAGTCAAATTGGTTTCGGCACATGCCTGATAATTCTTGGAGGATGCCAGAATCATTCTGGAAGCTTTTTGGAATTTTCTGAGATAAAAACCGGAAATGTTCCGGAGCTGCCGGAGCCACTTCAGATGCGTTTCGCAGATGAAAATCACTAAAACCGGAATTGTTTCGGAATGCGTTGAAAATCATTTTAGTGGGTACTGGAAATGTTCTTAGCCCACATAAATATTTTCAGTTCGATCAGACGCTGAAAAATGTCGTCGTGAATAGTGAAAATCAGCTTTATGGTTACTTTATGGAAAGCCACCTTTTAGGGCTTTGCTCCAAAAGATCTTGGGGATGACATGGATGGATAGGAGCCATTTTTTGGGCCCCTCATGGGGGTGTGGCCGGCCACATGGGGTATCCCCCCTTGGGGACCCTCTTGTTCCTCGGTTTCACTCCTAGGTCCTTGTGGAAGGACTTCATTCATGTGCATTTTGGGTTTTTTGTGAAACTACCCTACCCCCTTGGGATTTCCTATAAATAGAGGTGGAGGGGCAGCCCTCCACACTCATCCCTTGCTCTCATACACATGCCATGCATTATCTGGCTTCTTCTCTCCCTCCCACGAAAAGAGTTTCGTAGAGCCGTAAGGCTGTCTGGGTTCCGGCAGGAACTAGTTCTGGACGGCGAAGCCCTGCCGGATAGATGACACCGTATGTGTGCAACTCTGTAGAGAGATCGTAGTTTCGGTCTTAGTTCGTGAGTGCCTCCCGAAGGGCTGTCCGTGTGATCGTCCGAGTTTCGAAGGTCCTCCCGAAGGGCTGTCCGAGTGACCGTTCGAGTTTCGAAGGTCCTCCCGAAGGGCTGTCCGCGACACCGTCCGGGGGGCTGTTCGACCGCCTCCCGCAGAGCTGTCTGAGGAGCAGATGAGGGTATACATCCTCGCGGTTGGGAGGTTGTAAATCCTAGCTGCGGGGATCTGCACCGCCGATCGTCATCGACTCTACTTCCCGCTGCGCTACGAGTCGGTAACGAATAAGATCAAACCATGTATGCAGTCTCCCTAGTGGTCCTGGGCTGGTGCGTAGGTCGGAAATTTTTTGTTTTCTGTCGCGTTCCCCTTCAGACGGGGCCGGCATGACCGTGCGTGGGCGCGCCTGGACCCATCATCGGGTACATGTGGATGGCATCGGCCCAGGGGTTCTGCATGTTGGGGAAGATGGGGGCGCCACCACCCCAAGTCTTCTTTTTCTTCCCCTTGTAGCAGCCGGTACCGTACCCGGTGGGAGCACCGTATGGCGCCGGAGCACCGAGACCGGCCGGTTGTGGTGGTGGAGGTGCAAATCCCCCGCGAGGCCACCATTGGCAGGAGCGGAGTAGAAGACCACGGGCGACGTAGAGCTCAGGGAGGACGGCTTAAGTTCCTGCAGAAGAAGCATGTCGCAAAATTCAAGGAACGTTGGGAACGGCTTGATGAGAGGCGCGTGGTTGCCGATGTCCATGTAGTGGTCGTTGAGGCCCTTGATGGTGTTCCACACCAGAGCGTCGTCGGAGACCGAGGCATTGACGTCGGCGAGAGCATCAGCGACCGTGTTTTGCTCGAGGCAGTAGGCGGTGACGGTCTTGTCGCCTTGGACGATGTTGTGGAACTTCTGGACGAGGTAGACCACACGCGACTGTTGGTTGCCGCGGAAGAGGGAGGTGATGCCAGCGAAGACAGCGACAGTCGTGGTACCGGCTGCCATGACCATGTCGGCGATGTCGGGGTTGATGGAGCCGTACAGCCACCGAAGGACGGTGGAGTCCATCCGCAGCCACTCCGCGTCAGCTGGAGGGGGTGCCGGTTCAAGATGATCGGCGAGGGCGAACTGGTTGACGGCAATGGTGAGGAAGTTGCACCACTTGGAGAAGTTGGACGCCTTGAGGTCGAGGGTGACTGGGATGAGGCTCTTGATGTTCTGGATGGAGTTGTCTTGCGCCCATAGGGCAGCGTGGGGATGGAGAGGGCCGGCGTCGGGCATGACGGCGGCGGCTGGAGGTGGAGAGGAGGGGCGGCGGCAGAAGTGGATGGGGATGGAAGAGAATCGTTTGGCTGATACCATGATGGAAACATAAGGCAAGAGTAATTGACCACACAAATGTGGGTTCTGTGTTACCTCATATATATAGACAGGTTACAAGATAATCATGGAAACAAATCAATACAATCCTAACCATAATGGCCCGATTTATATGCAAATATAGGAGCACTAAATATGGCAGGCTATGACTAGATCGGATTGCCTAACAGAGATAACTCCGTTATCGCCCTGCGCCCGAACACAATGGAGAGGATGTAGTTGTTCCATGGGCCCACCATCATCCTCAAGGTACTACATGGTCTAAGAGCATTTACACCTGGGCATCCCAAACCAACTTCAAACGCCCGGGCGAACGGCCCGGTCACAGAAAAATGACCCAGACGGGCCTCAAATGCCTGGCTAACCAACACCTCTCATATTCAGCCCAAATCTAGGACGAATATGGGGTGCCTACGCGCGTTCTCCATGTCGGTTTCGGTCCACGCTGGCCCACCCGACCCCACATATATTCCTCCCCATCTGCTTGCCAGACCAAACCCTAGCCACTTCATTCCACTCCCTGCCGCCAGCCAAGCTCCCGTCCGACGATCTTATGGCCTTTTCCGGCATGGCGGGTGGTGGATCCAAGTCCTACACCTCCATATCCATCGACCCCGAGCTCATCCCACGCGGATCCTAGGAGGACTTGGTCGTCCGGCTTGCGCTCCACCGCTCCCGGGAGGAGGCCGCCCGATGGCAACGGCAACGCTCGGACTCGTTCGCGGGGAATCCATTGCGTCCGCCCAAATGATGCATGGATCTGGCGCTAGGTGTGCCATCACTGCCTCACCGAAGGCGGTGCGGTCCATCTGGCGTTCGAACGGGTGGCGAATGTGCAACCCCTCCATTGGCGCGAAGAGGCCATGGACGCACCATGGGAATCACCCGATGCAAAAAATAGGTCGGCGCGCCCGTCGTGCGAGGCAGCGGGTGTGGGAGGTGGCGGCTGTCCTCGCGACGGTGGGCGTTGCGGAGGCCGAGTCGTATTCTCCGGCTCTCCATATGGTGCACCAGTCCGGGCACCGCAACCGCATGGTGGTGGATGTTGCTAGCTCGTCCCAGGAATGATCCATCATCGATCTGACGTCCACCGGCAGTCCGAGTTCCGGGTTACGAAGGGGCAGAGTAGGGCACGGAGGACGGCGGCGCCTCCAGTTCCATGAGCCGCCTCGTGTCCCATGCCCTACTCTACCCTGTCGGTGACTGGAGCAACACTCTGGGGAGTGCATTCGACCGCCGGACGTGCTCTTCTTAAAGAACGATTTATGTTGCATGTCATAATATGGATTTGAGGTTTCTAATTTGAGGTATCCGGTTGTAGAATGAAATATTTGAGGCGTGACCACTTACTGCCGGGCGCGTCCGTGGGCGTTTGAGGGGTCAAATTTGTCAAGTCCTTCTGTAGGTGCTCTAATCGAACTAATTCAGCTATCTTGTTGGATGGGATCGGGGAACTGTGGCTGATTTTTTTGAACTTGTATAAGTTCTAGGATACATATTTGTCAAAAAAATCATAGCTTTATCACTTTGATAGTTCGTATCAGGTAGAATAGATTGTTTTGCTGATTTTTAGTAGTTTGTTGGGTTATTTGTTCAATACTTGATCAAACATTCTACAAAAATATATATCCTACTATTTATTTCCCACACTTGTCTTTCAAAGTGTCCAATGGTTATATTGATTTTCAGCTTTAACTTTGTAAGACAGGAGTACAATAGTAAATTTGTTTGGGTCAAAACTATTATATCCTTCTAAGGAACTTCTACAAAATGATTTCTCATCTCCTTGGAGTTCATATCAGCAAAATGTAATATTTTCTTTTTGTTCCTAGATTGAGATAAGTCAATATCACACTGCATGTTTAAAGAAATAACAACCGAGTTATTCTACAAGTAAAAGAAATTTCCACAATCAAGTAGAACCGATGCTACTTAAGTTTTGTTTGTCTCTCTAAATTTCCCCCATCTGTGCACGAAACCATATGAAGAGTTTAATGGCATGTTTGGCGCTTGCTATCATGACTCAATATTTGCTCTTGTTCGCCGCATGCTTTATATTTTACCATGTGGCAACTTTAGTTTGATTTTCACCTCTTTGGAGTACCTTAAAGAATTGCTTTGAAGAAGGCTTCGGTGCCACCAATCTCAAAATCGCACCAACGCAAAAATATCCAGATTAACATTTAAAGTGATGGATGGTTCCTAATCAGACGCTTGTTTTGCTGCCAAAATGGCCCTTTTACTTCTAGACATTGAAATATGTTGAATTATTGTTGTGTGCAATGTTCAGGAAATCGGTAACTGATAGCTGCTCGGTCGGCTTGGGAGCATCAATTAATAGATCAATCGGCCTATGAACAAGATTGATAGGTCGACCATTAATCGGTAGATTACATAGGAACCTGCTGGCAAGAGCAAGTAGCTATAGATATGTAAGCCTAGAATTGTAGTTAGGGATGAACATCTAAATACACAGTGAATGGAACAATGACAAGTAATGCTGGCAAACAAGAACTTTGTTTGTCTTTTATTCCCAAGCTTGAACTAGCACTGGCCGGTGTCACACATGATGGTGCACTCCACTTTATTTGTCATCGTTACATCGATTGGTGCATCAGCTAAGCAACGATGATCCATCTACCTATTAGTATAGCTCTTCAGTTTTTCATTGGCCACCAATGCCCGCGACTATGCTGGCAAATGGTGCCCTCATGATGGAGCACTCTGGTGGGACATACACGTTGCACATGGATGGAAGAGTTTGCAATACCAATGATCTGATCGCCTCCAATTGAGCTGGTTGTTGTGGTTGGATGATGCCCTGGCCTTGGACTAGAGAACCTTGACCCACCTGTTGCTGCTGAGATAGTGGCAGAAAGATATGCATGCCTTGTTGTTGTTGTTGTTGTTGCTGCTGCTGCATGATGATGGAATGCACGACGCTATGGATGGCTGCGCACTGGAGCTGTTGAGGAATCTGTGCTAGTTGTTGGCAGCATTGTTGCCGCATCACTTGGCAATCGCTTTGTGGCCAGATTATTGACCAGAGGGATGACACCAATGACGCAGGTTTGCATTGTTGCAAGAGGATATTCTTGCATGGGTTCAACTGTTGTTGTAGAGATGGTTGAATGAATGACCGTTGTTGTTGGGGGAATGATTGTTGCGGTTGTTGGGGCTGCGGTAATTGTTGTTGGGGCTGGGGAAAAGGTTGTTGTGGTTGCTGGAGCTGGGGAAATGGTTGTTGGGGTTGTTGAGTCTGGGGGAATGGTTGTTGTGGTTGTTGGGGAAATGGTTGTTGGGGTTGTTGAGTCTGGGGAAATGGTTGTTGTGGTTGCTGGGGAAATGGTTGTTGTGGTTGTTGAGTCTGGGGGAATGGTTGTTGTGGTTGTTGGGGGAATGGTTGTTGGGGCTGGAGAAATGGTTGTTGTGGTTGCTGAGGCTGGGGAACTTGTTGTTGTGGTTGATGGGGGAATGTTTGTTGAGGTTGGGGAAATGTTTGTTGTGGTTGCTGGGATAATGGCTGTTGGAGCTGGGGGACTAGTTGTTGTTGTAGCCATTGTACTTGGCCGCTAGGGTCGACCTGGATATTGGCGGTGCCGATGGTTATTGCCATCGCAAGGATTGTCAGGATGAGTAAGGTCTTCATGGTGGATTTGCGTTAACTACTACGTACTTTGATTTTCTGCTTGTGCTCTAGTTGTGTGAACGATGGATGATGGTATGGAGTCTACATATTGTAGGCCTTTTTATAGCTACCATGGTTAGGTTTCTTTTCATTATTGCTTTCTTTTTTAAAAGTGATTTGATGCTTATCAAACTAATTATTTGGTATGTTGTGTTTGGTGGCACTACATACAAACGTAATTTCAGAGTGATCATCAAAGTTGTCTTTTTATTGTACATATCATCTAAGAGTGAGGAATACTTGATAATTGGCATTGACTCATCTTATTCACTTTACATGTCAAACAATTATCTGGATTGCATTCCTTTTGGATCTGTACAAGTTGTTAGACATAAACCAAATCTTCATAGCTTGCGGGGGACTAAATTTGTGTCCTTGTGCATGTTGTTAAGATAGATCAGGCAAGTATTCTGATATTTGTTGTGGACTCTTGTTCTTTCTAAAACTAACTTGTAGTGTTGTATAATATGATGGTAAGATGAACAAGCTGATAGTAATCTTGTACATGTTATCAATGCATGACTCATCAAATTCTCCTTTTATGTCAAGGGTAGTAATGTTGTATACGTTATCAATACATGACTCATCAAATTCTCCTTTTATGTCAAGGGTAGGAATATTGTACAAGTGTAACACCCCCGATGTCATGCTACAGTAATCTCATGCCTAATGATGCTATGTCATCATAATCATTTTACTAATCCTCTTTCCGTTTCAAACCAAAACTCAAATCCAAATTCGAATGCCAAGTCGAATTATAATTTTATAAAAAATAAATTAAAAATGTTCCTTAGGTTGAAAATATTCACTACATAACTGTCATACATTAGCAAAGTTTTTTCTGGAAACTTTTAAAATGCCTATGAATATTAAACTGTGGACCAACGACACCCTTTTAGCTCTTTTAAATGCAATTATAATTTAAGTGATTTCAATTTGGCCCCAAACTTTTTGTGCCACCCCAAAATTGTGTGCTTGATTTATGTGCCAAGTTTCAGTTATAGCAAAAGTCGTTTGCTGCATAAACTAAATGCAATAGAGTGGTGGAAATATTACAGGAGATAAAAAGGGAAAATATGGAAGACCTGCTGTGCACATGGGCCTACTATAAACTATTGTGGCCCCGCCCACTTGGAGGATCCCATCTCCTCTGTTCACGGAACAGAGGCGTGGAGGCCGTCCGAGCCTTGCGTCCGGCAAGCCCCTGCTTCCCCGAGCACAACCCCGACCTCCCAAGTGAATATCGCTACCCTATATAAGTATACATAATTATTCAAATGTTTATATAATTAATATTCATTAATTTAATTTTCAAAACTATTTTTATTCTAGATCATAAAAACAGTTTCATACTTTGTAATTAATATATTAATTATATAATTTTTAAATAATACATGAATATTTTTACAATCTACTTCAATATTTTCTAAATAAGTTATTTTATGTCTATGTATAATATTTGTAGCACACAAATAGTTGAACTTTGTTTTTATTACTCTCATTATATTTTACGTACTTTTTTTACAAATTGCTAAAAAAATAACATGTGTAAAATGGGCCGCACTAACTAAGGGCCATTTAAGCCCAGCGGGCATGTTCCTTTATGTCACATTTTATCGTTTCATCCTTACTTTATATACATCAAAACAGGAATTCCCTAAAAAAATCAAAACGGGAATGGTCGAGGGTCTCCTGTTCGAGTTCTTGTGATTTCCACTATTTTTTGTCAATTTTACCTTTGGACTAACATGTGGGACACAGTGGCCACATCTATGCAAGCCATCATGTTCCACCGTCGCTAAGAGCAACTCCAGCAGCGCCCGAAAATCGGCCCAGTCGCGTCCCCAGGAGCCTGTTTTTCGCCGGTTCGGGCCGAAACTAGCACCGGCGGACTCAGACCGAACCCGGCGCGCTGGGGGCGCTCGGGGGCGCAGGGGAATCGTTTTTGGCGGGAACGAACAGCGGGCCTGCCAAGTCAGCGACCCCCGCCCCCCGCCTCGTCGTCCTCACAACGCCTCGGTTTCCCGTGGGGAATCAATGCCAAGGCTGCCGCCGGTCAGCCTTTCATTGATTCCTCACAGGCGGCGCGATGCGGCGACGCGCCCCCTCCCGCCACGCGTACACACAACGCCGCCCCTCCCAGGCCGCTATATAAAGCAACACCTCCCTCGCCGGTGGACGCACCCGCCCGCAGCCCCCTCTCTCCCCGTGCACAACCATCGCCGGCGAACTCTTTCCTCTCTCTCCCCATTCACAGACGCCGCCGACGATGGGCGAGAGGTTCCCAGGCGATGGGGCGGCAGCCAATGGCTTCAGCCACCGCTCGCTGCACGAGTGGGAAGCCCACCTCCTGTATGAAGCCAACATCCCGGCGCCTCCCGACATGCGCGCGCCGGGGCGGTGGAGGCTCAGCGTCGGGGGCGTCCCCGTCCCCCCCGTTGCCCGACGTGACGCGCCCCGAATACTTCAACGACGAGGTTGAGCGCGTGTGGGCGTCGCTAACGGAGGAGCAGCAGGCCCTCCCGGAGTACGCCGCCGGCAACCACAAGGCGGGGGCGACGTACTTCGAACGCCGGCAGGCGGAGCGGCTGTCCTCCACCAACAACGCACCAGTGGTGCGGGGGACCAAGAACAGCGACGGCCGCCACCTGTGGAGGGGCGCCCCCGGTCGCACACTCCAGCCGTCGTCCAGCACCTCAAGGGCGGCAATGAGCCGCCGTTGACGCACCCTGCCGCCCCTCCCCCTCCCCCGCCGGAGCGGCGACCAATGGATGTCGAGGAGGACTGGCTCCTCTTCCTCCTCCTCCTCGCCTTCCTCTTCCCACTCCTCTGGGTCGCCGGCGCTCTTCAGCGTCAAGGCCGAGCCTGCAGAGACGCCGACATCGTCATCAATGAGGGCGGGCGCGCCTTTACCTCGGCTCCTCCCCGCCTCGTCAAGCCGGAGACGGAGCCGGGGCTCACCGCCGTGAAGACGGAGCCAGGGCTCATCGGCGTGAAGACGGAGCCGGGGCTCGACGACGCGGCGGCCATGAAGTGGGCGTGGCAGGACTGGGCACGGCTGCAGTTGGAGCGCCAGTGCCACGCCCAAGAGGAGATCGCCGCTCGGCACCATGGCCGCGACGAGGGAGCCGTCGTCGTTCTCGACGACAGCGACGACGACGTGCCGCCACCGGTCCGCCAGGGCGACCCCGGGCAGGGTCCAGCAGGGGCAGCCGCGTGAAGCAGGAGAAGGACGACGATGGCGGCGGCGACGACGGCGACTACGCCAAGCTTAGCGAGTTCTTCGGCCTGTAGTCGCAGCCTTTGTTTTTTTAGTACATTTCAAGTTTGCTATGTAAAAACTGTTTAAGTCGCCGAATTTTATGTCCTGTTTTGCCGAATCTTTGTCCCATTTGCCGACTTTTAGCCCAAGTTCTTTTCAAAAAAGTTTAAAATTGGCGTCTGGACGCGACCCTGGGCGCGGCGGCTGGGAACCCGATCGGCCCCAAGCAGATTTTAGCGCCGGTTCACCTCCAGGCGGCGATTTTTTGAGCCCCCTGGAGGGCCAACGGCTGGAGATGCTCTAACACCATATCTGCACGCTTGGTTCCAAGGTTTGGAATCGCTTATCTGTTCGCAATTGCAGCTACTAAAGTGAACATCCATGCCAAGCTTAAGCACCGATGGTGCAATTACCTCTAGCTCCTTAGGCCTCACTTTAATAGTTCTTCAGTTGAACTCAAGTTTCACACTTGTTAATTCTAAAAACCCAAGTAGTTAATGTAGATGGTTGATGTTGTGGTTAGGATGAACAGCTAAACATCACATGAATTTCACAATGAACAAGCAATGTTATGCAAACAATAATTTGGTTGCCGTTCTTACCAAGTTTGAACTTGTACTGATTGGAGTCGCACATATGATGGTGCACAATTTTTTTTTTCATTTCTACATTGATCGTCCAATTGTGTAAACAATCAAGGTCCACCGATCTAGTAGTACAACTCTTGTCATTTCATTGTCCACCCATGCAAGCGGTCATGCTACCAAATGGTGTAGCAACCAGACAGCACATACACGTTGCATAACATAGGCAGAGTCTGAATCACAAGTGACCTAACGAACTTAAACTGGGCTAGTTGCTGAGGTAGGATAAAGCCCTGGCCCAATTGCTGTTGAGGTTGCATGGGCATTCCCAGGCCCAACTGTTGTGGTTGCACGACGATGGCATGCACAATGCTTTGGATGGCCGGGCATCGGGACTGCTCACTGACATGTGCAAGTTGGCGACAACATTCTTGTCGCTTCAACTGGCAGCTATTCTGTTGCGAGGTCTTTGGTCGGAGGAACGGGGTCACCGAATAGAGTAACGACGCCTTCTCCTCCGGGTTGCACTGCCTCAAGAGGAACTCCTTGCACAAGTTCCATTGTTGTTTTTCCTCTACAAAAGGTTGTTTCTGAGCCAATGGTTGCTCTTGCGGGTATGGTTGTTGTGTTAATGGTTGTTGATATTGGTAAAATGGTTGTTGTTGCAGGAATGTGGTTGTTGTTGAGGTTGCGGGAATGTTTGTTGTTGCTGTGGAACTTGCATCTGTCGTGGAAATTGTTATTGTGGCGGTTGCTGCGGAAATAGATGTTGTT
>NC_057796.1:2920000-2940830 GCF_018294505.1 Triticum aestivum | reverse complement strand
TGGCTCTTGCGGCGGGAATGGTTGTAGCCGGGGAAGTGGTTGCTGTTGCGGAAATGATTGTTGTGGCCTTTCTAAGTCATGGGCATTAGGGACAAGCTGCGCAGTGGTGGTGGTGATGATCGTTGTGGCAACCAGAAGGGCAAAGAGCAAGAAGATCTTCATGGTGGATTTGTGGTTACTCTTGATTGTTTAGTTTGCATGTTTGTGCTCTAAATATGTGAAGGATGGATGATGGAAGGGGGTCTTCATGGTGTATGGCTATTTATAGCTGACATGAAATGATTTCTTTTTGTCTTTACATTTGCTTTCTTCTAAAGTTCTACTACTCTTATGAAACTAATCCTTTGGTATGTTTTGTTTGGTGGCGCTACTTACAAGTGTAATTTTGGATTCATCGGCAAAGTTGCTTTGGTATGTACCTTCTGTTTGTATGGCCAGCGGTTCAACGACATCCCACAACTTTGTCTTGGAGACCAAAGCGCAGGGCAAGTTTCCCGCAGTTATCAAATACCGCGTTCCCATGAAGGCTGCAGTCAAGGCTTGTTCCATTTTACGCGATTCATGCGTTGAATGCTTTATGTCTTACTAGAAAACTGAGCTGGCATGTTCAGAAAATCAGTCACACTGTACCAAACATCAATCAGGATTCGGATTGTTATAAATGTTAGTAGAACATGTGACTGGTGATTTGTAGTCAGCATTCGATGAGCTTTACTCGTTGTTTGGTTACGCACACTCAGATGTGATTCACTAATCCATGGATCTGTAGTGAGTAACTGAATATTTTCAGCTAAATCTCATTATGTGCTGTGCTATTTTATAATATTATGTTCCCTGAACTTAATAGCTTCTTTTCCTTTTCTAAAGGAGGCATGTTCTACGCCCGTCCTTTCCGTTTGATATTCTCGCTGAGAAACCTCCGCAGCAGAAGTTTGAATTGGTTAGTTTAGTTATCATATCACTGCATTCAGTTCAAGGCGAAACCTTTCATGATTCTAATGTTTGGATATGCTATATCTTTGGTGCTGACACTTCACACGTGGGTATCCACCTTAATTTGGCACATGGAACTTTTCAGGCTAAGGTAGTTTCACTATACTCTGTTTTTGGACCAACTTATCTAGTATTACATCCAAATAGGAAGCCTGAGTCAACCATCATTTAGCGACTGATGGATCAACCGTTCATCTGCAGAGCATTGTTGCGAAGTATGGGCCACTGGCATCTGTTGTTTCCTTTGTTGGCGTGTTTATCTACCTGGTCGCAAGCCCATTGAAATCTGGTGCTGCAAAAAGCAGGCAAGAAGAGGCGCTGAAACTGTCTAGTTATACTCAATGTACCCTAATGGCCAATGTAGCCAGGATCGTACCAGCGATGCAATTTTGGCTCTTGTACTTAACCATCTCAGACAGGGTCTTACCTGGCTAATTTAGACAGAGTTATGTTTTGTAAAACATAGATTTCTTTTAATGGATAGTTGCAGAATATCCTTTCAGTAGTGAACAGTTGCACAAGATATGTGACTTGCCGGGGATATTTTCTGTCCAATTAAGTTTTTTTTTGAAACTTCGGCCTCTTTATTAGATCAAACAACCGTTACATCATCCACCAGCCACCTTACAATAGATGCCGGTGGTTCCTCAACCCACAACCCGGGTGGATTAAAAACCGCCAGCCTAGCTAGCTCATGAGAGACACAGTTTGCCTCCCTAGGGCAGTGAATGAAAGACACCGAAGTATAACCTACTGATAAAACGTTGCAGTCTGCGTAAATTGCCGCCGCTCCTGTTGCAGTGAAGCCACCCGAGTTCATTGTACTGATCACCTCCACACAATCCGCCTCCACCACCAGCTTGTTTACTCCCATCTGTTGCGCTAGGAGGAGGCCATGCCTCAATGCATATGCTTCTGCTGATGCTGCATCCGACACATGCTCCAGTTTGTCGTTGGAGGCTGCTAAGAACCCCCCTTTGTAATACCTGAGCACTGCCCCAACTGCTCCATTCAGATTCTGTGCATAAAATGATGCATCAACGTTGAGCTTCACGAATCCCTCCCTTGGCTTGGTCCATCCTCCCTTCTTCACGCCCATCTCCTTCTTTCTTGCGTTCGTGTAGTTGGTCGCTAGGGCAGAAATCGACAGCGCCGATCGGGCTGGCGTTTGTACTTCCTCTCCATGGACCTTTTGCCTTCTCTCCCACCACACATACCACACTCCCACAAGGATTAGGGTCTGCGCACTGACATCCGGAAGTAGACTTCCTCTCCGCGGTGCACATAAGATATAGTCCAGCACCGATGAACCAGCTCTATCCACCTCGCTTGCCTCCTCTATAAAGCCATCCAATTTCAGGCATCTCCATATCTCAGCCGCTCTTGGACCCGTAAACAACACATGCTTTATATCCTCGCATCCTCCTGCACACATTGGGCAATTCGTGGGCATAGCTATATGATGATTCGCGAGGACTCCAAAACATGGCAAAAACCCATGCAGCACTTTCCACGCATGTATCTTGACTTTACCCGGCAGTGAAGATCCCCACAATTTTGCCGAGACTGGATATTGTTGTGATGGTTGGCCTTCCGTTTGCTCGAACCAGCGTCCGAACTAATGATCCCACTCAGCGTGATATGCCGACCTAACCGTGAAAATGTTATTCTTTGTGAACCTCCACGCTACAAAATCATCCATCATCCCGGACGGCGCCAGCGGAATAGCAAGGATTCTCTCCGCATCCACCTGCCAGAACGTATCCATGATAAGCTCGTGATCCCACACTCCTGTCGTCGGGTCGATCAGGTCAGATACCTTCGACAACAGGTTTGCTCCTCTCGGGGTGACTACACGTCCATCCGCGCTCGCTGCTATCCATGGGTCAGACCAAATATTAACTTGTGACCCATCTCCTATCCTCCAAATGGCCCCTCTTTTGAAGGTATGAATACCAGCGCATATACTCTGCCATGTGAATGAACATCCAGGCTTCATCTTCGCATCCAGAAGTTTCCCGTCCGGGTAGTATCTCGATCTTAGGACCTGCGCACACAATGAGTCCGGATTTTCACAATCTCCATACTTGCTTGGCCAGCAAAGCAAGATTGAAGCTATGCAGATCTCTAAATCCCATCCCTCCTTTGTTCTTCGGAATACAAAGTTTCCACCAAGCCGCCCAATGTATCCTCTTATGGTTATCGTCGTCACCCCACCAGGATCTTGATATGGCATCCGTCATCCCTTTGCAGACTTTTTTCGGGATATTAAACACCGACATCGCGAATACTGGCATGGCTTGAGCAACAGCCTTGATGAGCACATCTTTCCCTCCTATAGATAGCATCTTCTCTTTCCATCCGCTCAACACCTGATTGATCCGGTCGATGAGGTATTCAAAAGCTTCGCTCCTGTCCGCCCCCACCATAGCCGGTAGACCCAGGTATTTATCATTCATAGCTTCCATGAATATACGCAGATTCTGACATATTACTACTTTTTCTTCCACTGCCAAATTCGGGCTAAAATATATGCTGGACTTGGCATCACTTACCAACTGCCCCGAGCTCTCACAGTAAGCGTCCAAAATATCCCGTAGACATTCAGCATTAGCCCCATCGGCACTAATCATAATTAGGGAGTCGTCCGCAAAGAGTAAATGTGAAATTTGTGGTGCATCTCTACAGACTGTCACACCTACTAGATTCCCATTGTTCTCTTCCCTTTGTAGCAAACTTGACAAGGCCTCAGCACACAACAAAAATAGGTAAGGAGACAAGGGGTCTCCCTGCCTTAGCCCTCTGGTCGGGTGGAACACGTTCGTGGTTGTCCCGTTGAAGCAAACATTGTATGAAACTGATGACACACAAGCCATTATCAATGAGACCCATCTGTTATCAAAACCCAACCTCTCCATCATTCTTTTCAGGAAGCACCATTCCACCGTGTCGTATGCCTTATGCATATCTAATTTAAGTTTGTTTTTGTGGAGAAATTTTTGTTGAACACATTTTCAGAAAGGAAGATGGTGGAGGATAAAGATAGAAGCAGCTGATCTTTACCAATGTAAATATTCAATAAATTCTAACATATACTATTTGTTTAGAATCACATACAAGATCCAGATCAGTCAAGATGGTCACACAGCTCGTTCTCATTGACATCCAAGAGTTGAATTGCAATTAGTCTCCACAACTTAGTTTAGTAGTACAATATTTATAAAAGAAGGTTGCTACAGACTTATCTGTTGAGTATATGTGTTATGTGCATATTGTGTATTGCGTCCGCCTCCTAGTTCCTTGTATAGTTGAGGTCCGTGGCCCACCTTTGTACATTATATATACGTGCCTATGCACGAAGAGCAATATATCGTGCAATTCACATATTCTACATTACCTATATGTACTACATTTCGGGGAGGGCGTTTTGGCTTCCGGGTGCTTTGCACCTGCATGAACAGTAAATTCTTAAAAATAGTATAATTTTTAAAAAAGCCTGATATTTTTAGATGTTCGTGTTTAGTGTCGCAAACATGCTTGACAATTTCATGCAAAATGGAGCAGCAGGGTTTCGTCGGTGAAAGAAAACAAATTGAGGTGTAATATTTGGTGTTCAATTTGTGTGTTTTTTTTTGCGCATGACAAAATGCTTAACCTTTTGACCTAAAAACTTTCAGGTAGCATTTGGATGTGACTATGAACACATCAAATTTTTGTTGCGATTTCTTTTAACATTTTAAATCATTTTTCACATGTAGGAGCACATGCACCTGGGAGCCGAATTGGATTTCCGCTACATTCCTTCCTATTGCGTGCACTAAAATCAACTGGTTATACAGGCTGACTAATGTAGAGTAATTTCAACTAGTACAATCAGCAACAGGGAAATTAGATGAGGAAGATGTGCAAAAGAAAAATGATGGATTGTAGTTTCTATTGGAGAATACTGCGAGACACTAGTTTTTTTCTTTTTGAACATGGGTTAACCTCTGGCCTCTGCATCATTGCGATGCACACACTCATATTTATTAATTGTATCATAACGATGCACACAATCATATTTATTAATTATTCAGAAGAGTATGAAACGAACACACCCATGGCCGAACCATTACAAGATATGAAATAAATGCCTAGCTACGACTAAGTCGACAGCTACAACTAAGTCGACATCTTCCATAGCAGCGCCTTCAAGAAGGGATAAAGGTCCTCGCGCTATCGTCTTCATGTCCAACCGGAGAGGACCCAAACAATAATTTTCATCATGGTCGCCAAGATCAGCCGATGAGGACCAGTACATTAGCAAGTAGACAAAGCCTTCAACAAGGTAATGCCTCAAGTTTGTCGCTACCGTGACCGACCACCGACCAATAAAGGTCACGACAGGAGTTTTCACCCCGGTCATACAACGGTGTTTTAGTCAGCATTCTGAAAACGGATCATTCCATAGCCTCCTTCGCCAAGACTCCATGCTAGGGACTCCTTGCCACTTTAGACCATTGTCAATTTGTCATGACCACCGACAAGACACCCATGTCTCGGCACGGAAATGTATGCTGCCACTCCACACCGATACACAGGTCACACTCTAGCATCCACCATAACACTGAAGTCGATGCTCCGGAGCTAGAAGTCGAAGGAGAACCACCAGTGCAACCCTTGCTCATCGGCACTAGAGTCCACCAAGTGCCGCAGGCGACCATCGCCGATGTGCATGCATATATACTGATGCGCCGCGCCTGGATATGCACTGTTGCAGCGCTTGATCTCATTATCACGGTCATCGAGGACCTCCACCGCAATGACTACCTACGCATCCATTGCTGGCACCACCAGCTCCGCCTTTGTCGCACACCAAGACGCTGACATTGAAGCAACATTGTCTAGATCTTCACTATCCCCGGGCGCCCCCGATACGGCGATCATAGATGTATGTGCATTATTCCCCAGTTACTGCACCCGAGTCCAACCCATCCTTCACCACAGGTGCACTGCCGTCATCAAAGATCTGACTCAAAAGCCGCATCTAACATGGTGGCATCATTGTTTCTCGATGTGACCTCCACAGCAATGCATGATAAAGTGTCGAGAGGCGTGGCGTTGGGATCTTCATGGCTGCGTACTCACGCTTTGACACACCGGCGGTGACATCCTTCATCAAGGAATGCCACACTCGTTCACGGTGTTGTAGTGCAGGCAGCCAGCACGCTGGCACAATTAGGAGACAACGTATGGCACGATCCCCTCTCCCGGCGGCACTCACCACTACAGTTACCGACGGCCATGCCGATGGCTACATGGGTGAGTATGGGGTTGGGGAGGAGGAGGTGCCCTGGCTAGCGCAGCAGCTAGTACCCAGACATGGACGAGGGACGTGGGATGGCTCACCCTCGTGCCCAGACATGGACACACACGATGATGCCGTGGCCATGACCATGCCCTCCCCCACAAATCCGCGATCGAGCCATTGTGAGTCTCATGACACCCTCCAAGCAGCACTGCCACCCCCGGATGTCCCTCTCCACCCCATCGCTGAGTGTCATGACCCGGTCGTTGGAATGATCGAGGTTGCACAAATGAGCTCAGCATTTGGATAGATTTGGGATATTTTGGGAGAATTGGGGTGAGGAATCAGTGAAAGGAGGTGAGGACCAGAAGAATAGGAGATAGGGTTCCGAACATTGATTCATTGACATGCCTCTCAAAGCAAATGGTCCTGGCCTTTAAAGCCGTATGCACACACACTGCCCTCTGGGCTCCATTCCTATATGTAGAGAATGATTTGGTGCATCCATATCTCATTGATCGTGCACTAGGCACATAATATAGGTACAAGGGATGCGACCGGTATCTTGTCTCCTAAGATACACATACATACAGAGGGAGACAGACATTACAGGTACAACATACAAAACCCAGACCTACATATATGTACACATGTTCAACACCCCCCGCGGTCGAAGCGTCGCCGGTGACGCAGAGACTGGATCGAAAGCCCTCAAACGTCGAGGTGGGTAGTCCCTTGGTCATAACATCGGCGAACTTCTGATCGGTGAGCACATGCAGAACTCGAACATGACCAAGTGCGACGTGCTCCCCGATGAAGTGAATGCCGAGCTCAATATGCTTCGTCCGTCGGTGGTGAATAGGGTTGGCAGCGAGGTACACTGTGGAAACGTTGTTGCAGTAGACAAGCGTGGCCTTGGTAACCTCACATAGCAACTCCTGAAGTAGCTGTCGTAGCCAAGAGCACTCCGCTACGGCGTTGGCCACAGCCATGTACTCGGCATTGGCGCTCGATCGTGAAACCGTGGGTTGTTGTTTAGACGACCACGAAATCAGAGAGGGCCCGAGGTAGACACAATAGCCGGAAGTGGAGCGCCGAGTGTCGGGACACCCAGCCAGTCGGCGTTGGAGTAGGCGACGAGGCTGGTGTCGGGTGATGTCGTCAGGGTGAGACCCATAGCTGTGGTGCCACGTATGTACCGGAGAATACGTTTCACCAGAGCCCAGTGAGTATGATGAGGAGCATGCATGTAGAGGCACACCTGCTGGACAGCATACTGAATATCCGGACGTGTCAGCGTGAGGTACTGAAGAGCACCGACGATGGAGCGGTAGAAGGGAGCGTCAGACGCCGGAGAACCCTCGACGGCGGACACCTTAGCCTTCGTATCGACAGGCGTGGGAGCAGGCTTGCGGTTAAGCATGCCGGCTCGCTCCAGAAGCTCGTAGGCATACTTCTGCTGATGCAGGAAGAAGCCAGTGGCACGGCGAACAACCTCGATGCCGAGGAAGTAGTGAAGAGCCCCCATGTCCTTGAGGGCGAACTTGGTGCCGAGGCGAGCTGTGATCTGCTGAAGGAGTGCAGGCGAGGACGCAGTCAGGATGATGTCGTCGACGTACAGGAGAAGGTACGCGGTGGTGGTGCCCTGGTGATAAACAAACAGGGAGGCATCGGACCGTGTGGACCGGAACCCCTACCGCTGAAGGAAGGCCGGGATCCGCTGGTACCAGGCCTGAGGTGCCTGCTTCAACCCGTAGAGAGAACAGGAGAGCAAGCACACGTGGTCCGGATAGTCGGTGTCGACGAAACCAGTAGGTTGCTGACAAAACACCTGCTCGTCGAGATGGCCATGCAAGAAAGCATTGGACACGTCGAGCTGGTGAACTGGCCAGGCGCGAGAGACAGCAAGCTGGAGAACAGCGCGAATCATGCCCGGTTGGACAACCGGGGCGAAGGTGTCGGTGAAGTCCACGCCGGCGCGCTGGCGAAAACCGGGCACGACCCAACGCGCCTTGTAGCGCTCAAGAGAACCGTCGGGGTGAGTCTTGTGGCGGAAGGCCCACTTGCTAGTGATAACATTGGCACGGGGAGGCCGCGGGGCAAGCTGCCACGTGCGGTTGCGCTGTAGGGCGTCAAACTCCTCACGCATGACAGCAAGCCAGTTCGGATCCCGAAGGGCTGCGCGGGCGGAGGTGGGGAGCGGGGAAGGGGCCGACGTAGACGCGGCACACGCGTACTCATCGGAGGTGTAGCGCGTGCTGGGACGAAACGTCCCAGTCCGAGCCCGAGTAACCACACCAGTGAGAGGTGCGGCCGCAGTAGGCGGAGCCGAGAGGGGGACCGGCGAGGATGAGGTCGAGCCGGTCTCCGAAGACTCCGAGGGACCACCCGCGGTGGCGCCAGAGGGCGCGACGGGAGCGGCCGAGGGGGCCACGGCGTCGGGGGCGGCCAGAGGAGCCGCGGCGCTGGGGACGGCGGAAGGGGCGCCGGAGGCCGCGGTGGCGGGGGCACCCGAGGGGGCAGCCACACCCGAGGCGCCGCGGGAGGGCGCGGTCGCCGCTGGGAGCGCGGGCAGGGCCGGGCCCAGTGCTCAGCGTGGGGGCAACTCGCCAGAGGTGGTAGCAGGGGCGAATCGCGCCGCGGGAGAGGCCGAGGGTACCTGCTAAAACGGGAACATCAGCTCATCAAAGTACACATGCCGCGAAGTGATAACGCGGTGGGACACTGGATCATAGCACCGGTAACCTTTGGTGTTGGGAGGATAGCCGAGGAAGATGCAAGGAATCGACCGGGGAGCGAGTTTATGAGGAGTAGTGGACGCGGTGCTAGGATAACAGAGACACCCGAAAATGCGAAGACCGTCATAAGACGGAGCCGCGCCAAAGAGGAGCTGGTGAGAGGAGTAGTTCCAGCATGGATGACATGGACGAATGTTAATAAGAAGGCTGGCGGTCGAGAGGGCGTCCGGCAAAAACCGAGGAGGCACGTTGGAGTGGAAGAGCAACGTGAGGACACAGTCATCAAGAGTGCGGGTGACGCGCTCAGCGCGGCCATTCTGCTGCGACGTGTAGGGGCAAGTGAGCCGAAAGATAGTGTTGTGGGACACAAGGAGATTACGAACGGTGACGTTGTCGAACTCTTTTCCGTTGTCAGTTTGCAAGGCAAGAATAGGACGACCAAATTGTGTGGTGACATATGAATAAAATGCGGTGAGTGTGGCGAGAGCGTCGGACTTGCGACGGAGAGGGAATGTCCACACATAATGAGAAAAATCATCCAATATCACCAGATAGTATAAATAACCCGTGTTGCTCGCAACCGGGGACATCCAAACATCACTATGCAATAATTGAAACAGAAAAGTGGAAATGTGTGTAGACTCGCTAAAGGGGAGATCAACGTGCTTGCCCAGACGGCAGGCCTCACAAGAGTGGTCGTCAACCTTATTACATGACAATGAAAAACTCTGAAGAATCTAACGCAAAACTGTGGAGTTGGGGTGACCGAGGCGGGCGTGCCAAAGATCGACAATGGCGGCGAAGGCGGCAGGACGGGTGGTGGTGGCGCCAGAAGGATGCACCGGATAAAGCTTGTCCGGACTGTCACATCGGTGGAGTACCATCCCTATACAGGCGTCCTTCACAGAAAAGCCAATATCATCAAATTCAACAGTTATAGGATTCTCACGAGCAAGGCGACGAACAGTGACAAGGTTGGTAACTAAGTCTGGATAGACAAGAACATTAGACATGTTAATGGGAGTAGAAGTGGAAGGAAACGACATATGACCAACATGTGTAACGGGTAGAGAGGAACCGTTACCAACGGTGAGGCGAGTGGGAGTATGAACGGGAGTGGAAGACGTGAGGTTACCGGGACGAGTAGTCATGTGAGCGATGGCGCCCGAGTCCATGTACCAGTCACCTCCGCCACCGTAGTTACTCGGTGACGGAGCCGAGTGCAGAGCGGCGAGGAGGGCCGGGTCCCACGGCGGCGGCACCTGGGGAGGGAAAAACCCTCCATAGGCCGGCGCGGCGTCGTAGGTGGGCGCGGGCGCGGCGCCGTAGCCGCTGTAGGGGGCGGCGTTTCGCGTCGCAAATAGTGCCTGGTGGCTCGCCGAACGAGGCCCAATGCTGCCCGGAGCAGGAGCCCGAAGGACCGGCATCGAGTACACGTGTACGACGCCCGTCCACGGGTTGGTGTCGTAAGTCCATGGAGGGGTGGCCTGCTGCTGCTGACGAGGGGCCCCCCATGCGCCTGTTGCTGCTGCTTGCTCCTGCTGGGGGGCAGCGGGAGGGGCGGGAGGCGCGGGCGGCAAGGGGAAAAACCCCGGGGGCGCAGGGGGCGGTGGGGCAGCCGGTGGTGGGGCGCCACGCGAGGTGCCGGCGGCGAGGGCATGGTGCTGCACGCGCTTCTTGACCCCTTCATCTGGCGCTCCTCCAACCGCAAGTACGCCAGAAACTTGGGGAAGGAGGGCTCCAGCATTAAGGAGAGGTTGGAGGCGGCGTTGCCGAAGTCCTCATTGAGGCCGGAGGTGAGCCTGCTGAGGAGGAGGTCGTCATCAACCTTGGCGCCGATGTCACGGAGCTCATCCGCCAACGTCTTCGGGCGGCGGCAGTAGTCATCGATAGACTGATCATCCTGATGACAGTCAAAAAATTCCTGCTGCAGAAAAACGCGAGGCTGAAGCTTGTTGTCGGTGAAGAGGCCGTTGAGCTTGACCCACACCGCGCAGGCGTCATCACCATCGCTCACGACCGTGTGAAACAGGTCCTTCGAGATGGTGGTGAAGAACCACCGGATGAGCATGGCGTCGATCGCGGTCCACTCGGAGTCGCCCACCATAGTACGGGAGTCGACGGTGCCGTCAACGTGATCCACAAGATTGTTCTCGCGGAAGAGCAGCGAGAAGTATGTCTTCCACGCGAATTACGTGGAGTCGGTGGCATCGAGGACGACGGGGACGCGTTCGTGAATGTTGATGTCACGGATGTCAGCGGTGTCCAGCCAGGCGAAGGGGTTGGAGTAGGTGGGGGCGGTGGATGACATAGCGACAGCGCGGTGGGAGAGGAAGGGGCGGCGGCTAGGGTTTGGGGAGGAGGAGGTGCGGCGCGGCGCGGGGAGGGGAGGCGCGGTGCGGGGAGGGGAGGCGTGGCGCGAGAGGGAGCGGCGGCTCCAGATGGCGGCGGCGGCCCTAGGCGGCGGCTGCAGATGGTCAACACTATACACCAAATCCACACACGAACACATTTTTTTCCAAAAAGGTCACACGACACATGCTGGTACAAGTCATGGACCGGGACATGACATTGAGATCCTACCTCCACGCCGTCGTCAACGGACTATGGTGGCTGGGGGGATTAGAGGCATGAGATCCCTGAACTAAATTTTCCGGATAAGGAGGTTCCTTTTTTGACATCACATGGTGGGACTGGGTTGATATACCTATGAAAAAAATGATACATAATCGATGGATTGCAGTTCCTATCAAAGTAGATGTGCATGACGTGGAATATTTTGTTTGCCTTTATTCCCAAGTTTGAACTTGTACTGGTTGGAGTCACGCATATGATGGTGCACGGCATTTTATTTTATTTCATTGCTACATCGATCGTCCAATCGAGTAAACAATGAAGGTCCATCTATCTAGTAGTACAACTATTGTGATTTCATTGTCCACCATTGTAGGCAGTCATGCTACCAAATGGTGCAGTAATGGTGTAGCAATCAGACGGGACATGCACGTTGCATAACATAGGAAGGGTCTGAATCACAAGTAACCTAACCAACTGGTACTGGGCTAGTTGTTGAGGTAGGATAGAGTGCTGGCCCAATTGATGTTGAGGCTGCATGGGCATTTCCTGGCCCAACTGTTGTGGTTGAGGCTGGCCGAAACCTCTATCCACATGTTGTTGTTGCATGACGATGGCATGCACAATGTTGTGGATGGCCGGGCATCGGGACGGTTCACTGATATGTGCAAGTTGTCGACAACATTGTAGTCGCTTCAACTGGCAGCTGTTCTGTTGCGAGGTCTTTGGTCGGAGGAACGGGATCACTGACTGGAGTAACGACAGTTTCTCCTCTGGGTTACACTGCTGCAGGAGGAACTCCTTGCACAAGTTCAATTGTTGTTTTTCCTCTACAGAAGGTTGTTGTTGTGGCAATGGTTGCTCTTGCGAGTATGGTTGTTGTGTTAATGGTTGTTGATATTGGGAAAATGGTTGTTGTTGCGGGAATTGTGGTTGTTGTTGTGGGAGTTGTTCTTGTTGTTGTTGTTGTTGCGGGAATGTTTGTTGTTGATGCGGAAGTGGCATCTGTTGTGGAAATTGTTGTTGTGGCGGCTGCTGCGGAAATAAATGTTGCTGGGGAAGTTGTTCTTGGGGAAGTGGTTGTTGTGGATACGGTTGTTGTTGCTGGTATTGTGGCTGCTGCAGCGGAAATGGTTGTTGTGGCTCTTTTTGCGGGAATAGTGGTTGTTGTGGCTCTTGAGGCGGGTATGGTTGTTGCTGGATAAGTGGTTGCTGTTGCAGAAACGATTGTTGTGGCCTTTCTTGGTCATGGATGCGAGGGTCGAGCTGTGCGGTCGCGGTGGTGATGGTCGTTGATGCAACGAGGAGGGCAAAGACCATGAAGATCTTCATGGTGAATTTGTGGTTACTCTTGATTGTTTATTATGGATGCTTGTGCTCCAAATTTCTGAAGGATGGATGATGGAAGGGGGTCTTCATGGCGTATGGCTATTTATAGCTGCCATGAAATGATTTCTTTTCGTCTTCACATTTGCTTTCTTGTAAAGTTCCTCTACTCTTATCAAACTGATCCTTTGGTATGTTTTGTTCGGTGGCGCTACTTACAAGTGTAATTTTCAGATTGATCGCCAAAGTTGCTTTCTTGCAGCACACATCCATGGAGTGCCAGGAAAGCTTGATAATCGTAATGACTCATCATATTCATTTTACATGCGAAACACTTATCTATATTACACCCCTTTCTAAAACTAAGTTTGTAATGTTCTGCAAGTTGTTAGGCACATCTAGGTTGGCATAGCTTGTCGGGAACTAAGTTTATAGTCTTGCTTGGCGTTGTTAAGATAGATCATACTATTAATATGAAGATTGTTCTAGACTATTTCTTTCTGAACTAACTTCGTAGTTTTGTGTAATATGATGGTAAGATGAACAAGCATACATGACTCATCAATTCTTTTTTTTATGCCAATGTTAGTAATGTCGTATGAGTTGTTAATAGACACTAGATGATTCCCATGCATTTCCGCGGGAACACCATGAACATGATATTAAACCCTTTGAGGAACTTTATACTTGGTTCGATAGTAGATATATTGTCACCAGAAAAAAAATATTGCACACGGTGTATCAAATACAATGACGCATGTAATAGCATGCAATGTGAATTAGAGTGCGTTGAGTATACTGTGGAATAGCATAAGGCCAACTTCAACGCAATGACTCAAACGGACACGAATTTTTGTCCGCTTTTTGTCCGTTTGGGTCGCCAAAACGGACAATGGACGCAGACGGAGAGCCGGACACCACCAGTGTACCCAACATGGAAGACCCAACTGAAACGGACACGGTTGTTGAGGGCTTGGTGTCGCTCGCGCGCCCGCATAACAGCCCGAGCCACCCAGCACCGCCGCCTTGGCTCCTACTACGACCCGCAGCAGCACCAGGCTGCCGCCTCCTGCTCTCTTCACCTCTCACCACCCTCTCACTTCTCTTCTCGAGCAGGAAGGAGCACGGCCGTCAACCATAGGACGCCTCCACCGGCTGAAGCCGCTGCCGATGACACCGGTCTCCTCAACCTCGCTGCCGCCAACTGTAGACGCACAGTTCATGCATATAACAAACGGTAATCATAATTGGCAATCGTTTGCTGGGAGAGAGGTGGCAAACGAAACTCTTTCGATGGCAGTTTCGGTTCCGAGACAAGATCAAACGATGCCTATTTAAAACAACAATTTGCCTTCTCAAAAAGAAATTGTCATGTCGCCCTGATGTAAACTTCCATCCCTCAAACTAAAACTGCCAGCGAATCATTCGCAAATGCCACCCCCTCCTGGCGACTATTCGCCAGATAAGGGGGTCCATAACAAAAGAGTTCTTCCTGCAGGCAAGTAGAAAGTACAATGTTTCAAATTATGGAAAGGCAGCTTGTGTATAAATTTTTGATAAATTACAACAGGGGATCTAGCAGACGTGTAAGGGAGTAGGAAAAACATTGTCTGTTGAAATTGACATTATTACAAGTAGCTAGTCAATAACAATACTGGTCAGTCAGAAGGTTTCAGCAAACCTACAACAAAATTGAGAGGATTCTTGAGGACAACAGACAACAAACGAAAGCCATGAAACAATGGTAAACCTTCAATTCAAGAATATTAATGGAAGCATACAAAGTATCAAGTTGATTGATAGACAAATCAACTTGAGATATATTTTCGCAGCAACATTCAGTAAAATCGCTAATCAATAGATTGCTAAGCATGAAACTGATATGCAAGGGATAAATGAGTCGCAAAATAGAAAGGATAACCAAATATTTCATCACACATCAGTGCGGAGGAGAGAAAATGAGAAATACCGAATACGGATCTGAAGGTGTTGTGGCCTTAGCAGCACCATGGACACGGCAGGGGAAGCACATACGGTTTTTGTACCATGCATATATTCAAATAGAATTCCAGAACATGTGTTCAATCAAGCAAAATAAGATTCAGGTCTGGATCAAGCGAACGAAATCCATAATAGGTGAAGATATGCAATCCTGTATATTCGATCAATCAAGATTAAATTTAAATATTAAGCCAGCACAGAACATTCAAAATTAGCAATGGATGGGAACAATACGTACATATAGGAGCCGTAAATCCGAGGCATATGTATGTAGCAAGGGGAGAATAACCAAGATGACGGCCTGGGCGTCCAAGTCATCGAGCACCTGAGGGAATCCAATTTGTTTGTTCAACCAGCAATATGTCATCGGGAATGTCGAGGAAAGGGGATGGAGTTGCTCACCAAAGGCAGAAGTATGAGCGTCCTATGGCAGATGTCCACTCATAATGGAGGATGATGGGAACAAAATGAACTGGAGTGTGTGGGTGCGACTCTAAATGGTCACCTGTTAGTTTCTTGTAGAGATCATGGTGAGAGGAAATAGAGCGTCAAGCAGAAGTTTTTTTGTTTGTTTTGTTTTATGAGGTTGTTTGGTGGTCGTAGATGGCAACAAAGATGATAAACAGTGTGAGGCGTTTTGAGAATTGGGCTGCATACGGGTCGAAGCAGTGGGTTATGTACGTTTGCTGTGAGCAAAGCAAGAAATACTGAAGAACAACAGGAGCACGGGACCTTCAACTGTGTTAGCTTATAATCTAGCATGACAGGTCGATCGCCGAGTAGTTCTGTAGGTTAGTTAAGCTGCAGCAGCAGCGATGGCTTTTCTGTTTCATCAGTCAGCGTTTTTTCTGTTTTCAGTTAGTCAGAGCCTGAGGACGCGGCATGTGCGATCCCAAGGCCTTAGCTCACGGCATGAGCACGCCCATGATCGTGGGATGGCACCATCCAGTAGTGGAGGCTGTTCTTGATCCTTTTTCCCGTTCATGAAGTGAATGAGAAGAGAGAAGCAGAAAAGCAGCAGAGTTGAGCGCTGCACAAAATTCAGTCTCTTGTTTTGCTTTCGCCATTGACAGAGCTCCAAGCTCACACATAACAATTAGCATCAGGGACAACACCGGCGGCAGCAAGTCGCCATCGACACCGCGCGCAAGAATCTCCGACGGCACAGGGCTGACCGTGGCAGAGAGATCCTTGCCGCGGGTGGTGCGCGACACCGGCGGTACGGCATGCCCGCAGCTGACGAGGATGAACTACACGCCGTCCTCATGCAAGTCATGATGGAAGGGCCGCACCTGTGGGACGCCATGCTGACGGGCACGGCGGAGCGCTGCGACGATCGGCTCCCACCCTCGCTGACAAGGCCAGGGCGAAGGAGGCGTGGGAATCCGTCAAGACGATGCCCCTTGGAGTGGCACGTGTCCGCGAGGCTAAACTCGCAACTCTCTCCAAGCAGTACAACGACATACACTTCGCCGACGATGAGACCATCGACGACTTCGCCATGCGGATCACAAACATGGTGGCCCAGATGTGGCAGCTCGGGGAGACCGTTCAGGAGAAACGGGTCGTCCACAAGTTTCTCTCCGTCGTCCCGAAGAGGTATTCGCAAATCGCCTTGTCAATTGAGACACTTGTTCACCTGGACACGCTCTCCATTGAGGAGCTCACCTGTACGAGCTCGACCAGGTGGAGTCAGGTGTCGGGCGTCTCATGTTCACGGCGGAGGAGTGGCACGCGTGCATGCAGCGCAGCGAGACCAACGGATCCGGAGGCAGCGGCTCTGGGTCAGGGCGTGGCGGCGGACGCCGTGGGCATGGCCGCGGACGTGGCGGTGGGCGCGGCTCCGGCAGCGGCGCAAAGCCCACAGACCAGTGCCGCCACTGCAAGAAATACGGGCACTAGGCGCACGAGTGCAAGACGCGTATCCGCGAGGAGCGCGCAGAGGAGAACCTTGCCGAAGAAGGCAGGCACGCCACGGACGGCCACGACGAGGACCCGACGCTCCTCATGGCGGTGATCGCCGTGTCCCCACCGCAGGGTGTGGGGGAGCACGTCATGCTCAACGAGGAGCGTGCAGAGGTGAACCTAGGAGCGGAGGAGGCGCCGTGCGACGGTCGGTGGTTTCTGGACACCGGCGCGTCAGACCACATGACCGGCGACCGGTTGGCGTTCGCGGAGCTGGACGAGAGCGTCACCAGCAGCGTCAGATTCGGGGAGGGCTCCAGCGTGGCCATCCACGGCCGCGGCACGGTCACGTTCACCGTGCACAGCGGTGATCATCGCTCCCTCACTTACGTCTACTTCATCCCACGTCTCAAGACGAGCATCATCAGCCTCGGGCGGCTGGACGAGCACGGCTGCACCACCAAGATCCACGGCGGCGTCCTGACTCTGTACGACCGCCGCCAGCACGAGCTGGCCCAGGTATGCCGAAACGGCAGACGTCTGTATGTTGTACGCCTGGACATCGCGCATCCTGTCTGTCTGGCAGCACACGGAGACGACAGGGCGTGGAAGTGGCATGCCATGTTCGGCCACCAGCACTTCGACGCGCTCCGGCGCTTGGGGCGCGCTGACATAGTGCGCGGGATGCCGCTGGTGGACCACGTCGAGCAGATCTGCGACGCGTGCTTGGTGGGGAAGCAACGGCGTGCCCCATTCCCCTCCCAGGTGCGCTATCGGGCGACAGGGCCACTCCAGCTTGTTCATGCCGACCTGTGCGGGCCCATCACTCCGGCCACCCACGGCGGCAAGCGCTACTTCATGCTCGTCGTCGACGACCGCAGCCGCTACATGTGGGTCAAGATGCTGCCTGCGAAGGATGCCGCTGCGGCCAGCATCAAGCACTCCATTGCCGACGCCGAGGCAGAGCGGGGAGCGCGGCTGCGGACGTTCAGGATGGACTGGGACGGCGAGTTCACGTCTACTGCGCTCGACGAGTACTTCCCGGACCAAGACGTGCAGCGGCACCTGACGGCGCCCTACTCGCCGCAGCAGAACGGCGTAGTGGAGCGGCGCAACCAGACCGTCGTCGGCATGGCCCGGAGCATGCTTAAGGCAAAGCACATGCCGAGCTGGTTCTGGGGGGAGGCCGTGGCGACCGCGGTGTTCATCCTCAAAGATCGTAAACCTGCAGCGTCGACGGCAAGACTCCATACGAGGTGTGGTACGGCAAGAAGCCCGCCGTGCACTACTTGCGTGTCTTCAGGTGCATCGCCTACGTCAAGAACATGTGGCCCGGGCTGAAAAACCTCGACGACCGCAGCACGAAGATGGTCTTCGTCGGCTATGATGCGGGCTCGAAGGCGTACATGGTGTACGATCCACTGACCAAGCGCGTGTACGCGTCGCGCGACGTGGTGTTTGATGAGGGCGCGAGCTAGGATTGGGCGGCCCGGCGTGCCCACGGTAGAGCCGCTCGTCGTCCGCCACGAGCTCCCGCTCACCACTCAGGTACAGGAGGTGCCCGCCACGCCGGACGACGCGAGTGGGGAGCGAGAAGGGGACGACCACACCACAGTGAGTTCACCAGCCACGCCCAAAAGCACGATCGTGGCCACATCTCCCGCCACGCCCGAGAGCGCGGACGTGGCCAGATCTCCAGCGACACTACGATCCGGCACGTCAACGGCCTCTCCGGACGGGTCTGGCGGCGGGACGCCTCCTGACGAGGCTCCAGAAGTGGAGTTTGTCACACCGCCTGCAACGCGGTGCGACTCGTACGACGCCGACAACGATCCATTCGCGGGGCACCGTTTCCGCCGTCTCGCGTATGTGTACAGCGGGGCGGCCAAGTCATCTGCGCCGGCGGAGCGCCTGCTGCTGGCCGAAGAGGAACCAACTACATTTGTAGAAGCAGCGCCCCACGAGAGCTGGCGAAGCGCGATGCTGGAGGAGCTCGCGTCCATTGAGGAGAACGGCTGGACGCTCACTGATCTACCCGCAGGTCACACAGCCATTCGCCTCAAGTGGGTCTTCAAGCTGAAGAAAGATGCGGCCGGTGTCGTCATGAAGCACAAGGCGAGGCTCATGGCGAGGGGCTTCGTACAGAAGAAGGACGTGGACTACGACGACGCGTTCGCGCCCGTGGTGAGGCTGGACCCAGTGCGCGTCATGGTTGGCATGGCGGTGCAGCGCGGTTGGGAGCTGCACCACCTCGACGTCAAATCGGCCTTGATCAACGGCGAGCTCAAGGAGGAGGTCTACGTCACACAGCCACTGGCTTCGCGCGGAGAGGCGAGGAGCACAAGGTGTTCCGACTCCACAAGGCGTTCTATGGGCTGTGGCAGGCGCCGCGAGCTTGGAAAGCCAAGCTTGATTGCACTATGCAGCAGCTTGGGTTCGCGAGCTGCCCGTCAGAGAATGCCATGTTGGCACGATTTTGGATATGCTGTCGGCGGTCGTCGAGGAGATCACCCGGTAGGGCACGACCGAACATACAGATAGACGCAGAGAAGACCGGACAGGGCAACCCAACAGCCAAACTGAATGAAAGGCCAACCACACAGCGATGACAAATTGTTAGGAATAAACCGTATGTGCGTGTGTGTCCCAGATGGCGCGTGAGTCTGTGCTCGCGTTCGTTTCCACGGTGCAGTTCTAGTTTGGGTTGAGTCCGAGTCAGGCCGGTTTGTTGCCAGGCACATGTGATCGTGAGGCGAACGCGTTCGTGTGGAGCGGAAGCATAGGCGCTGCGTTTCTGTTAGCTAAAAAGCTGGCTGATCTCGTATTTGTTACGAGATGTGTGGTGCGTCCAGGTTGTTGGCGTTTTTGTAGCACCGGTGACGTGCGTCTGCCTATATAGGTCTATGTAGCTCGTGATTTGTTTACAGTTTGAGCTGGAGAAAAACGCTGTTTGTCAGCGAGGCGTTCGTCGCCGCAAAACACCTGTGCGTTTACGTCTTCTTCTACCTCTATCCCTGAAAACCAGTTCGTGCTATCTAGGGTTAGACCCCAACACAAATCACCTCAACCATGAGAAGGCCAAGCAACACAGAGGTGGGAAACGCTCCTTCACGTTCGCTCGTTGGAGCGGTCGATTCGATCCAAAGCATGTTGTGGTGAAAAGGACGGACCAACATGACATACATCAGGCGATCACTCACATGGGTCGTACCTGAACCATGCGTGATTAGAATGCGATGTACACACTAGTAAAAAAAGGGCCATTTGTCCTGGTGCATAAGGCCCATTTGTCCCAACAAACCGGGACTATAGGGTCGTTACTAATGCCTAGTCCAATAGGCATCCACGTGGCCGGTGCTGCGAGCTCGGGCAGGAGGCCCTTTAGTTCCGGTTGATGGCACCAACCGGGACCAATAGGCATCCACGCGTCAGCTCTTCAGCGGCTAGGGTTTTTGTTTTTTTTTTCTGAAAGGGGGTGGATTTGGGGGTTTTATATGGTTAATTAAGGTGTTTCATATATTGTGTTAGGTAGCTAATTAATTAATAGAGAGAAGTGTCCTCTCTTATCTCCGTGCTTGGTCGACGCTACGTACTATACGTATAGAGATGGCCACATTGGTGGGGGCGGCGCGGCCCCCCACGACGACTCCCACTACCGCCGTCCGCGCCCCTCCCGCCACGAGGATCCGGAGGACGACGACGAGCGCTCTGGCCGCAGCCGCTCCCCCTCACGGGACCCCTCTCCACCTCCGGGGCGTGGGGGCGCGGGTGCGGGCCGGTCGCGTGGGTTGACCTTCTCCGCCGAGGCCGCCCCCGCCACGCTTCCTGTCTCCTCTCCCTCCTCTTCGGCCGAGCTCAGCGACATCTCCAGTGTCAGCCTCCTCGTCCTCCCGGCATCTTCGCCGCGCTCGCCGTGCATCCTTCCCGTGGTGGCCACGGCACCCTCGTCTCCGACCTCGGCTTCTTTGCTGCCTCCGGCCTCGCCGACGTCGGTGCCTCCCCCCCT
>NC_057796.1:2914027-2919665 GCF_018294505.1 Triticum aestivum | reverse complement strand
CTCGAGCCTCCCCCCCGGCTCCCTCCCCGGCCCCGGTGACGACGCGCCGGCCCCGGATCCGCCGGCCCCGGACCCGCCCTCTCCTCAGGCGGTGTCTGGTGCCCGTATGATCCCTCCGGCGCCTGCTTCCCCGACTCGTCTGCTGCTGGTGGCCTCCGAGGAGGTGGTCACCCCCGTCGCCTCCCACCCGCCTCGGTCGGTGCCCTACGTCCTTCGGGCTCGGGCCTCGTCGACCCCGGTGATGGCTTCCCGCCGCAGCGCCCGGCTCGACGCGGATCGCCCGGCCGGCCTCCCGGCGCCGTTCATCTCCGAGCGGGCTGAGATCCGGGCTGCGGCCCGGAACCTCGAGTCAGCTTTGGCGGCCGCTTAGCCGCCCCCAGGACCGAGGCGTCATCACCGCCCTCCTCTCCGATCTTCGCTCGATGGCGCTCCGCGTGGCTCCCCTGCTGCCGCCTCCTCCACCTGAGCCTGACTAGACCGTCTGGCGGTTATGTGGTTTGTGGCGTGTGTGTTTTGGGTTTAGGGCTTGTTGTGCTGTCCCCTCAGCATTGACCCTTTCGTGTACTATTTGTCCCTGGGGACCTCCGTATGTGTGTGCGTGTGTGTGTGTGTTGGACCTTGTTGGATGCTTGTTGTGCGGTTGGCTTTATAATATAAAGTGGGGCGAAAGCCTTTTTCGGTACGTATAGAGAGGCCCTCGACATGCTAGCTAGTAAGAAAATGAAGGAAACCATTAAGTACAGAAGTTCGTCATGCATACCGAGAGAAGTGATCGACCTCTCCTTCTCCGAGAGATTGGTCGAACAACAAGTTTTCGTATTATTTATCCGACGCTACTGGCTACATACATATACAATATGTAAGATCTCTTACAATCCCCTATCATTTGAACTCAAGTTTTACATGGTATTCTCCGGCTTTATTGATGACGTGGTCAAGAAAGAATCCCGCCAATTCCTCTTGAATTGCTTTCATGCGATCTTGTGGTAGGAGTTCATTCCGCATCTGCCACAACTAATTTGAAGAAGGGGGTCAATACATATATATGAATGAAACTCAACAGAAATGATGGTGTAATAAAATGAAATTGTGAATATTATTGCTTACGCACCTCATATTGTATTTTAGAGTAGCCCCGCTTATCTTTGCGAGTCGCGTTGTAGATGAACTCGCACACGTAGTATCCACAGTAATCATTCCCTTGTTCCTGCCACAAGCACTTTACGAGAAATAGAGGTCAATCAAACTGATAATGAAGCATTATAAATAGCATTGATGAAAGTAGCTAGAATCAACGGGAGATGCGCGGAACTAGCTAGCTAGTAGTACTTACTTTCGGGTATTTATATCGCAGCTCCTTCGGCAGACCCGAAACTTCTGCGGTGAACTCTTTCCAAACCCTGCAAGACAAAGAAAATAATTACTACTTGAGATATCAGGAAATGAACAAAAAGTTGCCGATATGGTGCGATAATGATCGATTGAACTTACTTGTTGAGAATTTTAGTCATGTCCGCATAGGTCTCGGGATCTTTCCTTCTCGAGTCTAAGACGTTTACTAGTCCCTGCTCAAGCTTAATTTCCAGGAGAATATAGTGGAAGCTGCGCACGCATGCATAACTCATCAATTACATTACTATAACCTCGCTCGAGTAATAAGGGAAACCGAATATGCACACGACAGTAACACTCACTTGAAGTTGTAAGGAAAGAGTATTAAATCTTTGTTTTGATTTATTAGCAATGATTTGAGCAAGTTGGCATCGGCATCTTTGGCGCTCTTTTTAACCTGAAATTCATCTATGAGATTTGTGTTAATGAACCCAATATCATACATTTCTGCTTTTCTGCACTCGACGATCTTCAAAATCCATAATATAGTGAGGATAATTATAAATACATGCAATGAAAGAGCTGAGCTATATATAAAGACTTAATGACAGAAGTAGTACTTACAGACAGTAGCAAGTGACCGTTAATTTATCGAGGGCCTTTTGATTGAAGAACTGGAAGAACTCCTCAAATGGAACAGCCAACACATCAATTCCAACGAGGTCGTGCTCCTCTTTAACTCCCAGATACAAAACGGACGTCCCCCAGACTCTCTGCAGGTTTTCATATACCAATCATGGAATCTTCGCATCATCGTTGTTAGAGATTTTTCATCTTTGACAAGAGGCTTCCCGTACTCGTACCTGTGTCCGTCCACCTCCAAGAAATCATAATGTACATCGTTGGGCAGGTAATCTCCAAGATTGTTATAACCGGGCACCATCCTCAGATCATTAGCGATGATGTCGCTAGACACATTGAGCGGGGGGTACGATTGGTTCGCTTGTTCGCCGAGCTGGGCAATTTTTTTCCCAGCTGCTCGTTCTTTTAACCTTTGATCACTGACAGTACTTCCCGACCGCTCCTCTTCGAGATATACCTTTTCAGTAACGCGCTCATAGTTGGTTTTCGGCGGAGACTTTGGTGGTTTCCTCAGGGCATCGATATTGCGCTTTGCTTTCACCGGATCTACCTTCTCCTCCGGAGGTGGATGTCTCTTTGCTTTCACCCCTTCAAAGAAGTCCTTCACTTCGGTCCGCACGATCTTCGTGTTTTCCTCCTCGGTCCTCTCGTACGGTAACTTCTCCAGAGGCTTGAAAGGTGGACCGTATCTGTATTGCCTTCCGCCTCTGGCTGTACTGTTAGACGCCGGAGCAGACGGAGCGACTGCGGCTGTCTTCTTTCATGCTTGCTTACGAGGCAGAGGAGAAGGACTACGACGCGCCGGAGCAGCCGGGGCGGCGGCGGGTCTCTTTCGCCCTTGCTGGCGAGGCGTAGAAGGAGGAGGCTGGTGGCTGCTCGGGCGCGCCGGCGCAGGCGGAGAAGGAGGCGGAGTGCCGCCACGCGCCGGAGAAGGAGGCTGAGTGCCCTGATCTCTCGCCGGAGGAGGAGGCGGTGGAGGAGGCAGAGTGCCCTGACTCGCCGGAGGAGGAGGAGGAGGAGGCGTCCAGTTCGGAAGGTTGATGAGCTCCTTCCGCCATAGGCATGGAGTCTTCAGACAAGAACCCAGCCGAGTCTCCCCGTCACCCGTAGGGTGGTCAAGCTGGAGGTCCTCAAATCCTTCTGTGATTTCATCCACCATCACCCAATCATATCCTTCTGGAATCGGTCGGCAGTGAAAAGTTGCGCCAGGTTCAGGAGGTGCAACAGAGCCAACAGCCGCCTTGACTTTCAATTCCATCCACTGCGTCATAAGGTCGCAATGCTGAGACTCCGTGATAGCATCCACGGGGTAGCTAGCAGGAGCCGTGAAGACAGGCTCCTGAAGCAGCTCCGTGGAAGCCACGTTGCTTCTCCGCTGAGATTGCGGGGTAGCTTCGGGTGTAGCTTCGGCAGGTCGCGTGCTGCGAACTGCGTCTCTTTCCTCTAGTGCTTGTACCCTTGCGTGCAGCGCCTGTAGTTGGGTCAACTCCTTTTTCTTCTTCCTCTACCGGAGTTTGTAACCGCCTGCGTCGGGAAATCCAGCCTTCCACGAAAGGGAGCCTAGCGTGCCTCGTGTCTGTCCGGGGTGCTCAGGATTCCCGAGGGCCTCTGTGAGCTCATCGTTCTCTCTGTCCGAAACGAACGTCCCTTGCTGCACTTTTTCGATATACTCCTGAAGCTTCTCGATGGGTGTGTTCAGCTGCTCGTTGGTCCAAACGCATTTCCCTGTTACAGGGTCCAATTTTCCCCCAACCCCGAAGAACCAACTCCTGCAACGGTCTGGCCAGCGTCGCATCTCTGGTTCGATCCCTTTATCAATGAGGTCATTCTCAGCCTTGTCCCACAACGGCCGGGCTTTCAGGTAGCCACCTGACCCCGTGCGATGGTGATACTACTTTTTTGGAGCATTTATCTTGTTTGTCGCTGACATCTTCGCTGCTCTCTCAGATTTCTTTTTGGTGACAAATGCGGGCCACTGATCTTTGATCTTCTCAAATCGGTCGATGAATTCTGGAGTCTTGTCTTGGTCGACAAACGATGATTTCAGCTCATTCTTCCACCTCTTGAATAGCTCAGCCATCTTCCTAAGAGCATAAGCCTCGATCATTGGCTTTTTAACTGGATTCTCCGGATCTTCCTCTGGCGGGAAGGTGAAATTTTCCTGCAGCGCGGTCCAAAGATCAGCTTTCTGCCTATCGCTGACATAAGACACCTAAGAGTCTATGTCCTTAGGCTTCAACCATTGCTCGATGCTGATCGGGATCATGTCCCTAACTAGAACCTCGCACTAAGCATTAAATTTTTGCTTGGTCTGGAGGGGTTCAATCGGTTGGCCAGCGTGATCAATCTCGATGATCGTGTACCTTTCATCCGTGCGCAACTTTCTCTTCGGGTCTCGTCTCGTTACCGAAGTGTTGCTCGATCTGGAGGGCTTGAAAAGAAGAAAAAGAAGAGAGTTAATATGTGTACATACCAAAAACAATTAATGCATCAATTAGCTATATAGTCAGCACATGCTTAATTAATTAATATATATACCTGGCCGGACTCCGTTCGGTCACCGGAGCCATCATCATGGTGTCCTTCCCCCTCCATTCGGTCACCGGAGCCGTCATCACGGTGTCCTTCCCCCTCCATTCGGTCACCGGAGCCGTTATCACGGTGTCCTTCCACCTCCATTGTTTGATAATCGTCGTAGCCTGCTTCTTCATCCTGTCTTTCCAGACCATCGGTGCATGTCTCGTTGAGAAACGACAAGACGGCATCACTTCCGTGTGCGATTATCTCCCCCAACACCGCTTCTTTTGCTTCGTCTCGGGGGTGCGGATCCACAGTTTTTGCAAATATTTACAACATGGCAATTATTATTCAAACATGACAGATGGATATATTAGTGGCAAACGTTGAACTAGCTAGCTAAGCACAATAAGGAATCATATTAGTTGCATGGCCTCGACGCTTCTCTAGGGTTTGGGGTGGTCTCGGCAACGCTTCAAGGGTTTGGGGTGGCCTCAACAACGCTTCAAGGGTTCGGGGTGGCCTCGACGACAACGCTCTTTCAACTTGGTAAATATGGATGGCCTCAAGAGAGTTTGTCGATCGGTTAGGGGCGCGGTGGGAGGGGGTAGGAGACTGACATCGTTTTTTTCTAGGGTTTGGGTGTCCTCGAGAGTTTTGGTCGAGCGAGAGGGCCGAGGGGTGCTCCGGACGTCCCCGTCACTTTAACAAAGAACTACCTTAAAAAAGGACTTGCTTCGCCGCGGGTCCTTCTTCATTTTTTCCTTTGTTTTTTCTTATATGTTTGTTTTCGTTTTCATTCTACATTTTCGTACATATGAAAAAAATAAAGTTTCTATACAAAAGTGCACAATTTTTATGAACAAATTACAACATCTAAATTAACTATACATCTAAATAAATATAATTATACATCTGAAATTTCCTAATCTTAAAACTAAACTAAACATAAACTAAAATTATCTAAAAAACATGTAAAAACATCTAAAAATAGCATCTAAAAACATCTAAGAAAACATCTAAAAACATCTAAAAATCTAATAGCTAGCACTCGGCGGGGGCGGACGGGCACGGCGGAGGGGCCGGCGTCGGCGCCGGTGGGGCAGGGCAGGGTCGCAGGGGCGCGGGACAGGGGAGGGGCGCGGGA
>NC_057796.1:2911915-2913510 GCF_018294505.1 Triticum aestivum | reverse complement strand
CCGGCAGGGGCGCGAGGGTCGACGCCGTCGTCGGGGCAGAGGGCGTCAGCGGCGGCGGCGGCGACGTTGAGCAGCCTGACAGCGTCGGTGGTGGCGGCGACGGCGACGTCGAGCAGCCAGACGGCATCGGTGGCGGCGGCGACGGCAAGGTGGAGCAGGGGCGTCGGGCGGCGACGGCGAGGAGGAGCAGGGACGTCGGGGGAAGAAGTGATGGATTTGGTCGAAACTGCTAAGTGTTTTCTTATATACCCAGGGCATTGGTCCCGGTTGGTGCCACGAACCGGTACCAATGCACCCCTTTAGTCCCGGTTGGTGCCACCAACCGGGACCAAAGGCCTAGTGCTGTTGCGCCCGCGTCGAAAGTTTAGTCCCACCTCGCTAGTTGAGAGGGGCGCGCAGTGGTTTATAAGCACCACTGTCGCACCCCTCTCGAGCTCCTCTCCATTGCAGGCTTACGGGCCTAATTGTGACTGCTATGCCTGATGGGCCTACTGGGCCTTATGCGGGCCTGAATCCTTGCCCATGGATGGGTTTCTAGTCGTATTCACGCCGTGGTGGCCCAGTAGGTGGCAAATTTTTTATTTTTTCCCAGTTTTTTTGTTTTCTTTTTTGCTTTATTTTTTTGTTTTGTTTCTACTTACAACAAAATACTTATTTATTTTATTTTATTTTGTTTCTAATTACTTATTTATTTTATTTTATGATAATTCTTTTCGCTATTAAAGTTTCTAACAAACAAAGTTCTTTATGAAAATTCTTTTTGCTTTTAATGATTTTGAACAGAAAATACTTTGATAATTTTATTTGCATCAATTTTATAAAATTTTAGTTTCATAAATTTTAGAGGTTGCTTATAATGTTTTGAACAGAAAATACTTTGATAACTTTAGTTTTATAAATTTTATTTATGTTATTAAATTTTATTTTATTTTATTTTATTTTGTTTTGTTTCTACTTATATATTTTATTAAAGTTTATATTATTTTGTTGCAAATTACTTATTTATTTTATTTTATGATAATTCTTTTTGCTATTAAATTTTCATGCATTTACTGATTATTTTGAGCTATAAGACCCTGAAATTGAAAAGCATTTCAAATGAACTCTGAAAAGGTTAAAAGTTGGCATGGTATCATCGTTTCACCCACATAGCATGTGCAAGAAAGTAGAGAGTGTTACGGCAAAAACTGGATGCACTTCGTGTACAAAACGGACAATCTCTTTCGAAGTATCGGGGTTTCATACGGAAACTCGTCTGTTACAAAAGGATTTCATTTTTTTGAACTTATTTGAACTCCATACTTTTTATGTGTTCAAAATGCACCATTCAAAGCCACATCATCAATTTTCAACCCTTTCTGACTTCATTTGTTATTTTTCATGCATTTACTGATTTTTTCAGCTATAAGACCCTGAAATTGAAAATCACTACAAATGAATTCTGAAAAGGTTGAAAGTTGGCATGGTATCATCATTTCACCCACATAGCATGTGCAAGAAAGTAGAGAGTGTTACGGCAAAAACTGGATGCACTTCGTGTACAAAACGGACAATCTCTTTCGAAGTATCAGGGTTTCATACGGAAACTCGTCTAT
>NC_057796.1:2900908-2911561 GCF_018294505.1 Triticum aestivum | reverse complement strand
TTTTTCTGTGTTCAAAATGCACCATTCAAAGCCACATCATCAATTTGCAACCCTTTCTGACTTTATTTGTTATTTTTCATGCATTTACTTATTTTTTTCAGCTATAAGACCCTGAAATTGAAAAGAACTACAAATGAACTCTGAAAAGGTTGAAAGTTGGCATGGTATCATCATTTCACCCACATAGCATGTGCAAGAAAGTAGAGAGGCTTACGACAAAAACTGGATGCACTTCGTGTACAAAACGGACAATCTCTTTCGACGTATCAGGATTTCATACGGAAACTCGTTTGTTACAAAGGGATTTCATTTTTTTGAAATTATTTGAACTCCATAGTTTTTCTGTGTTAAAAATGCACCATTCAAAGCCACATCATTAATTTTCAACCCTTTCTAACTTCATTTGTTATTTTTCATGCATTTACTGATTTTTTCAGCTATAAGACCGTGAAATTGAAAAGAACTACAAATGAACTCTGAAAAGGTTGAAAGTTGGCATGGTATCATCATTTCACCCACATAGCATGTGCAAGAAAGTAGAGAGTGTTACGGCAAAAACTGGATGCACTTCGTGTACAAAACGAATAATCTCTTTCGAAGTATCAGGGTTTCATACGGAAACTCGTCTGTTACAAAGGGATTTCATTTTTTTGAAATTATTTGAACTCCATAGTTTTTCTGTGTTGAAAATGCACCATTCAAAGCCACATCATCAATTTTCAACCTTTCTTACTTCATTTGTTATTTTTCATGCATTTACTTATTTTTTCAGCTATAAGACCCTGAAATTGAAAAGCACTACAAATGAACATGGATAGAGATAAGTGACCAAATTAATAGTAGTTCATCATCACATTAAAACCAAAGTACATACATAGTTCAAATTGAACAACATATAGCTCTCCAGAGCATCTAGTTAAACCATACACTGAAACTATGTAAAACCTTTTAATGCAACAACAAATGCGATCATAATCACAACTAAGGTAACAATTGATCCAACGGCATAATGATACCAAGCCTCGGTATGAATGGCATATTTTCTAATCTTTCTAATCTTCAACCGCATTGCATCCATCTTGATCTTGTGATCATCGACGACATCCGCAACATGCAACTCCAATATCATCTTCTCCTCCTCATTTTTTTTTATTTTTTCCTTCAAGTAATTGTTTTCTTCTTCAACTAAATTTAACCTCTAGACAATAGGGTCGGTTGGAATTTCCGGTTCAACCACCTCCTACATAAATAAAATCTATGTCACGTTGGTCGGCATAATTGTCATAAATAATAAATGAACCAAATAGTTATAAAAGATAATATATACCATATCCCAATCATAGACAGGACGAGGGCCGACGGGGGCGGATACCAGAACCATCGCACTATATAATAACAAGGAATAATAAAAGTAAGAAAATTAGACAAGTATCTATCTCAAGTAAGAATTTTTTTTCTTTCAGAAAGAAGATAAGAACAAGAGGCTCACCACGGTGGTGCGGCGACGAGATCGGCGGGGGCGATCGACGGCGGTGAAGACGGGGACGGGACGTGACGGACCGCTAAACCTAGAAAAATCTTGGGGAAAATGGAGCTCGGAGGTCGAGTTTCGAGAGAAGAAATATTAACTAGTGTGGCTCGGACATTTCATCGAACACTTCATGTGCATAGGAAGTGAGCTAGAGCACCCAAATGCCCCCCCCCTCGCCGGTTAGCAAAAAACAGAGCAGTGTGGAGTGCTCTGCTCGCCGGCGATGGGTTATATATAGGCAAATCATTTGTCCCGGTTCATGGCTGGAACCGGGACCAATGGATGTGGGCTAGGAGCGAGGCCCATTGGTCCCGGTTCATGCCTAGAACCGGGACAAATGGGTCCAGACGAACCGGGACCAAAGCCCACGAGGCCCCGGCCGGCCACCTGGGCTCACGAACCGGGATGAATGCACCCATTGGTCCCGGTTTATATAAGAACCGGGACTAATGGGCTGACCAGACCCGAACGAAAGCCCCTTTTTCTACTAGTGACAACAAGCTTGTTGTTACCGTTCGAGTCAGCCGCATATTGTTTGGCATCCCAGCCATTCATCGGCTTTGCGCGGACAACACGGCGGAAGGGGCAAAAACGAAATGCAACCAAGAAGGTTGATGAACTATTTGAACAATGTTTTTCTTATTCTTCTTATTATTTCTTTCAACCTCAATCAACCCTCTCTTTATAAATTCCTTTGTTTTCCTGAGTTACATCCAAATGATTATGCTTATACTGTGTTTGTATTTGTCTTGTACTTAACTCTAATTGTTTGGCAGGCAAAAGAGTAGGAGAGGTGGCTGGTGACGGTGTAATACACACTGATTGGTAATACACCAGGGGTGGCTATGAAAGAAAAGAGGTGAAGCGTATACCTCCTGGCAGGGATGCGTGCGTGTTAAATAGCAAAACAAGATTACATCGAGGGTTGGCAGGTTGTTGTGTTAGCTTGACCCCTCATCCAAGACTATACAAGATAAGGATCTCTAATCTCCAACAACCTGCCCAAGTTACAACACACGCACACAAGTTACACCCCGTGACATATGTCACGTTACGACTACAGCCATATCATTTAACATCCTCCCTCAATCTAAACGTGTCAAGGTTGAGATTGTTCTTGAAAGCTTGTAGTTGTCGAATCTGTAACGGTTTTGTAAAACCATCCGCCACTTGGTCTCCTGTTGGGATGAACCTGATCTCCAACAGTGTTCTAGCAACCCTCTCTCTGACAAAGTGAAAATCAATCTCTATGTGCTTCGTCCTTGCATGAAACACTGGATTAGCTGAGAGATACGTTGCTCCAAGATTATCACACCATAGGCAAGAAGTGCTTGTTCTTCTTACTCCTAGCTCATCTAATAGAGTTTCCATCCACATTACCTCAGCTGTTGCATTTGCCATAGACTTATATTCTGCTTCATGCAATGATACGTTTTCTGTTGTAGATAAAGGTGTACTGGAGGGTTTACAGTCTCTCATACCTACACGCTTGAGTATATCCTTGGCATATTTTCCTGAGTCAGCAGTATACCATCATGTACCTGTTTTACTTCTATGCCAAGGAAATAATGTAATTCTCCCAAGTCCTTGAGAGCAAAGTCATTCTTCAAGTTTTTAAGTAAAGCTGACGTGGCTTGTGGAGAGGAGCTAGCAACAATTATATCATCACATATATAAGCATATAAATGATCACCTTCTAGTTTTTGAAGAAAAAGAGAGAAGTATCTCCCCTTGAGGGTCGGAAACCAAGTTATTGAAGCCTTGTGCTTAGTCTTGAGTACCAAGCCCTGGGTGCCTGTTTCAGACCATATAGTGCTTTGTCCAATTTACACACATGTTGTGGTTTGGTGCCATCCAGAAACCCAGGTGGTTGCTTCATGTACACCTCCTCCTCGAGAATGCCATGTAAGAACGCATTCTGTACATCCAATTGGCGAAGAGTCCATCCCCTAGAAACAGCAATAGACAGAACAAGTCTAGTAGTAGTTGCCTTAACTACTGGACTAAAAGTGTCTTCATAGTCAATTCCATAACGTTGTTTAAACCCCTTTGCTACTAGTCTAGCTTTGTATCTATCTATTGTACCACCAGAATTCCTCTTAATTTTGTATACCCATTTGCAATCTATAATGTTTCTACCTTGTTTAGGTGAGACTAGATGCCAAGTTTGATTTTTCATAAGTGCATCATACTCTACCTCCATAGCTCGTTTCCAGCTAAATCACGAGGTTCACCAGTAGCAGCAAAGTTTATTACCTTGAAATTTTTACCATGCCTGACCGTTCCATCTTTAGGAACAAGTGGTTTAAAAATGCCTCTTTGTGACCATGTATTGGGTCGCTCCGGTTCAACAGCCACAGAAGATCCTGACGTTGCAGAAGATCTTGCAGCCGGTTCTGGAGGCGATCGGACCTGGGGATCGATCCTGTCGGGAGAGACAGCCCGAGACGGCGACATCGGTCCAGTTGGCGAGGCGGAAACGCGTCCAAGCGACACACGCCCGGGAGTCCGCGCCTCCTCATCATTCGGTGATGGCGACGCGTTGGACGCACCTGCGCCAGCCCGCGCACCCGACCGCGAGCCTGGCAGCGTGTCACCCGTGGATGAGCTGCCTGCATCAGGTGGGGTGGCCGCGCCAGCCGGAGTGCGCGGTTCCGCCTCTGAGTCCGTGCGCGCGCCAGATGCAGCAGCGCCGCCAGATCTCTCGGGATCCACGTGCGCAGGCGAATCTGCCCTGCCACCAGATCTCTCGGGATCCGTATGCGCAGGAGGATCTGCTCCGTGTTCCGAGCGAGGCCGGTTTGGCTGTATCTGCTGCATAAAATCATGACCAAAACCAGTGTTTTCTGCTGCATTTTTTTCACTGCGGCTTCCTGCATCATCAGAACCATTAGTAGTCCTATTAATCATTTGATCATCAACTATTTTTCCCTTGATCAGTAGGATTAAGTAGGTCAGGAGGAAGTAAAAGAATCTCAGCCCTTAGGCGAGCACCGGCATTAGGATGAAGGGCCGCAAAAGGAAAAATGTTTTCATCAAACACCACATCCCTAGAAATGTATACACGCCCTGTAGAGATATCAAGGCACTTGTAGCCTTTGTGCACGTTACTATAACCAAGAAAAGCACATTGCTTTGATCGAAATTGAAGTTTATGTGTGTTATAGGGACGTAAATTGGGCCAACAAGCACACCCAAAAATTCTAAGAGAGGAATAGTTGGGAGTTTCACCGAATAACCTAGTAAGAGGTGTTTCATGATTTATGACCTTGCTTGGAACCCTATTGATCAGGTAGGTTGCGGCAAGGAAGGCCTCATCCCAAAACTTCAAGGGCATAGAGGCTTGAGCGAGCAAGGAGAGGCCGACCTCAACAATGTGACGGTGTTTGCGCTCAGCTGACCCATTCTGCTGATGAGCATGAGGGCATGATACGTGGTGTGAAATACCAATTTTGGTGAAGAAAGAGTTCAACTTTTCGTACTCCCCTCCCCAATCTGTTTGGAGAGCAAGAATCTTGCGATCAAAACGTCGTTCAACAAGGTTTTGGAAGTCATGGAATTTCTAAAAAAACTTCAGATTTGTGCTTGATGAGATAGATCCACGTGAATTTACTAAAATCATCGATAAAACTCACATAGTATTTTTTTCTGCCTACTGTTTCAACAGCAGGACCCCACACATCAGAAAAGACAAGTTCCAAAGGAAATTTAGATTCACTCAAGGATTGAGGATAGGGTAACTGGTGACTTTTGCCCTTTTGGCAGGTGTCACATACATGCTTATTGCTATCATTATTGACACACGGGAGCTTATTCTCACTAAGAATCTTCCTAACAACAATGGAAGAAGGGTGACCTAAACGTCTATGCCACCAATCCAGAGGTGGTTTGGTGACATTGAGCACATGCTTCTGGACGTTTCCCCCGGTGTGTTTGACAGGATAGAGCCCTTTTCTACCCCTGCCTCGAAAACCTTCCTCGTTTCCAGATCCTTGATGAGAAAAAAATGAGGGTGAATTTCAACAATAGTATTATTGTTAAGAGCAAGTTCACTTGCAGAAATCAAATCTTTTGTTGCCTCCGGAACATGAAGAACACCTTTTAGATGAAGATTGCGATCTGGGTAGAAATAGTTGCATGACCAATATGATCAATGGACATACCTGATCCGTTTGCAGTATTACAACTACAACCATATCATTTAACAGGCTACTCGGTCGGGAGCTTGGCAGCAGACCCGTCTCGGAGTCCATGAAGCTAGGCGAAGATCTAACTACAAGAGGGATTCCCCGACCCCGCATAGGCGGCGTGGGAGCCTGGTGCTGGAGAACAAGCTCGAGGTGCTAGCTTTCGCATGTGGGATCTCGAGGTGTTGGCCGGCGATGGGAGAACCTGCCGGAGACGCTGGCTGAGCTGGAGGTGCTGGGGATCGTGGCGGGAGCTTGAGGTGTTGGCCGCCAGCGGGAGCACCTGTCGGAGGCACAAGCAAAGCTGCAGGTGCTGAGGATCGCGGCGCACTAGTAGAAAATAGGGCTTTGGTTCGGGCCTGACCAGCTCATTAGTCCCGGTTCATTCACAAACCGGGAACCATGGGAGGCATTCGTCCCGGTTCGTGAGCCCAGGGGGCCGACCGAGGCCTCGTGGCCATTGGTCCCGGCAGCGGGAGCACCTGTCGGAGGCACAACCAGAGCTAGAGGTGCTGAGGATCGCGGCGGGAGCTCGAGATGCTGGCCGGCGGCGGGAGCACCTACCAAAGACGGTGCCTGAGCTGGAGGTGTTGGGGATCGCGGCGGGAGCTTGAGATGCTGGCCAGCGGCGGGAGCACCTGTCGGATGCATGACCAGAGTTGGAGGTGCTGAGGATCGCGGCGGCAGCTCGAGGTGCTGGTCGGCGGCGGGAGCACCAGACGGAGGCATGACCGGAGCTGGGGGTGCTAGGGACACTAGTAGAAAAAGAGGCTTCCATACGCCCCCATTAGTCACCAAAATAATCGAACCGCGACCAAAGGGGTCTTTAGTCGCGGTTCGGGAGGAGACCCGCGACCAACTATCTGGGCCCAGTGCGCTCGGTCGACAGCTGGCGGACGGGAGGGGCTTTAGTCCCGGTTGGCCTGGCCAACCGGGACTAAAGGTCCTCAGGCTGGCCCGAAGGCCTTTAGTCGCGGTTGGCCAGACCAACCGGGACTAATGGGATTTGAGGCATTAGTACCGGTTCATGGCACGAACCGGTACTAAAGGCCTCATTTTCAAACTCTACCCCCCCTCCCCCCCCTCAGGATCGCCTTTTCAGTTTTAGAAAAAGCAAAAGAAAATGATGGAAATGTCAAAAAAATAAAATAAAATAAGTTTCCCATGTGATATGTGGTCTAATTGTTGGGAAAATTAACAAATATGAATTTCGACTTTATTTGCAAAATCTCTCTGGAATTTCTTAAAATGGGCATAACTTTTGCATACGAACTCGGATGAAAAAGTTTTTTATATGAAAAATCATCTACTCGAAAAGTTACATCCGAATTTTAACCGGGGGGACCCCATTAAACATTTTCAAAATCCTCAAAAACCTAACAGAAAAAAAGATACGGGGCTTTTAAGATCTGGAGAGGCAAAAAAATTCAAAAAATTTCAAATTGTGGTCAAACAATGGTCAAACTAATTATTCTAGAATATTAGTGTTACTAAATAATTATTTCAGTTTTTTTTTTAAATTTTGGTCAAATCTGGTCAAAATGTGGTCAAACAGTGGTCAAACAATGGTCAAAGTAATTATTCCAGAAATATTAGTGTTACTAAATAAATATTGTTTTTTAAAACAATAGTTTCAAACTCAAACAGTGAAATGTGTCACTTCATGCTCAAGCTAAATTCCTGAGGGTTAATAGAATTGACATCCTACTATTGTCAGGAAAATAACAAGTGCAGACTTGGAAACGAGGGAGAATAGAACCCGGAAGTTAAGCGTGCTCAGGCTGGAGTAGTGAGAGGATGGGTGACCGTCCGGGAAGTTAGATAATTTGGAATGATGAGGTTAGAGATTAGAGGATAAATTGAGCAGTGATGAGGGGTGGTGATTAGAGATTAGAGGTTAAAATAATTCAGAAATTTGAAAATTAAAAAAAATTAAAAAATTCGCAAAAAAAACCAGGTTTAGGGGGGCTAAAACCCTAAACCTGCGGAGGAGGCCTTTAGTCCCGGTTAGCCACGAGAACCGGGACTAAAGGTCCTCCGCCCCGACGGCCCCCTGGCGCCCACGTGGACGGGCCTTTAGTCGCGGTTCGTAAGAGGCGCGACTAAAGGGGGGGCCTTTAGTCGCGCATATTTAGTCCCGGTTGCACAGCCAAGGCTAAAGGCCTTTGCGAACCGGGACTAAAGGCCCATTTTCTACCAGTGGGATCACGGCAGGAGCACGAGGTCTCGGCGATTGCGGTGGGTTGTGCGAAGGGGATCACACGGAGGGGACTCGGGATTTTTATGTTACTTTTTGAATTGGAGTGGTGTAACGTAAAGTGTACTTGTTCACTCAATTTCCTTCCCTCGTGTCAAGTAATTCAAGACACTCCCTCGTGTCAAGTAATTCAAGTAATTCTAGACAGAGGGAATATATGTAAACATTTTTTTAAACCATCCGACCGCTGATTGGTTCTCATTACATATTTTAAATATATATGGGAAATATACGAGACACCTATAGGTGCCTGGGCATATAAATTTGTTATAATATTTTTTGCAAGAACATGTTTTCGAAATATATCTTTTAGCGAAAATGTGGGGATGTCCACCTATTGGAATTCCTACCTACCAGCGATAAATCGCGAGTGGACTTGCCACCACGCACTGCCGAAATCCACATCGCATGCTGCCGCGCGATGCGTGCAACTTTAATACCCTTCGGCCGTATATTGACTTCCCCTTGTCGTATAACAATCGGGTATAGCCACGTCTTTGCAGCTGACACATGCGGTGCATGGCCCGCGAGGCAGTGCCTGCATTGAACTAGGTGGTGGGCCACTAGCTCCAGGACACTCCCCCGTGCCCTTTTTAAACAACCGGAGTGCTTGTATTCACATCCCGTTCAAGTTTTCATATCATCTCTCCTTCTCTCTGCCTCACAAGCATGTGTTCATCTAAGCCCAAGCAAGTACTAATGAAGACCACTACCCAGCTTCTCCTAATGTGATAGTTGAGCTTTGCAACGTTGTACTTAAGGTCCACCATTAGCACTTGCCTGCCTTGGTCACAAACAGTAAGCATTGGTATATTAGGATAAATCTCCATCTTCGCATACAATCAGTATCAAGGAAATGACATAATTTGATTGTCTCTAGCAAAACAGCCATATAAACAGTCACATGCGGTCAATATGCGTTTAATTTTCGTGAAGCTAGTGGTTTAATGGCTTGCAGGCTATCAATTCACCTATAATGAATTAATATTCAGCCAGTGCATTGAAAGCACATACACTTTCCTTAATGGTTGACACATGCCGTCGGGTCAATATCTCTACTTCTAATGGAGCAGTTGATAGTCTCGCTTCCAGGTTTTTTTTCGTCCCACCTCTCATGGTTTTTTTTGGTACCTCCTCCCACCTTCGCTAGTTTTTTTTAGAGTTTTTTTCGTCCCCTCCCCCCACTTCATCGGTTTATTTTCACGTCACCCTCTCACACAATGAAAGAAATCTGAACAGATCAGAACTTTTCATACTGGCGCAAGTTATTTAGTAATGTAGAATCAATCACGAACAATCTCTAAAGATCAAATCTAAATTAATTAACCTTACCTTAAATAACTCAATCACGTTAATTAGAAAACAAGTAATTGATTTTCAGAAAAATCACTCAATCACATTAACCTTACCTTAACTCACGGATGGTAATCAATCTCCAAACAAAGGAAACAATACATCGAGGGAGCAGTAAATAAACTCCCTTTCTTATGACATGTATATGATCTTCCCTTCCCTCTCCGTTATCGTGCGTACTTGATTCTCGAGGCCGATGCTTGGGCTGCGTCACTGGGTCGCGTCGGTGCCGGAGGACGAGGACGGCGAGGCCGGGTGCCGCGGCCGGTGAAGGGGGCGAAGAAGGGCGGCTTCCCTGGCCCTGGCCGTGGTCATGGCCGTGGGAGTTGGTGCGGTGGAAGCGGCACTTGAAGGACCCGGCGAGGGTGGCAGGCGCGCGGACGCACTTGGAAGCGGGCCCGTGGCCAGCGCCGGACAGCGCCGACGTCGACCCGGGCCACCTCCTCCGCGTATTCTTGGAGCTGTGGCTAGCCGATTTACATGAAATTAATTCCCTCAGTTGTGGTGGCAAATATAATACACATAATCCATATTGTTATGCACTGGCGTGTGTGTGTGTGAAATAAATGGATTATGGTACCGTACCCAATAAGATGGATATGTGTGTGTGTGTTAGAGAGAGAGAGGGAGAGGGGGAGAGAGAGTGAGGAAGAGGGAGGGAGAGAGTGTGTGTGTGAGGATTTGATGATAAAAAAGATCGCCAATGTCACTTGATATGTATGAGAATATTAATATTGAACTCTTAAAGTTAATGTGGCCCCGTTGCAAAAAAAATTCCACGTAAATGATTAACCATAATTTGTTAATACCAGTGACGGAAGACATACCCCACATACGTGATTAACAATAATCTCGCATACACTGTTCACTAGTAGGGCGTGTCGTCTTACCTGTGGGGTTTCTTGGAATCTAGACTTTGGTCCGAGGGTCCCATGAACTACACAAGGCACACCGTCCCCGTCCTTGATGGGTGCGGAATGATGCTCAGTCCATGATGTCGACGTGGTTTTGCTTCAAGTTTAGATGATTTTCATCTTCCAACCTTCCCGTGGGGCATCTGTGAGGGGTTTGACTATGTACAGTGGGTTTTCACTCAGGACCTCAGGGCATCCACTCCCGTAGGGAAGGCAACAACCACATGAGCTAACGTTCAGTTTTGCTACAAAACAGGGTTCGTATCTAATAGTCCCACCTCGATTCTTTAGACTTAATTCCACCAATTTAAATACGTCCATACATTAGTAGAAAATATGCCTTTAGTCCCGGTTCGCAAAGGCCATTAATCCCGGCTGTGCAACCGGGACTAAATATGCGCGACTAAAGCC
>NC_057796.1:2895721-2900897 GCF_018294505.1 Triticum aestivum | reverse complement strand
GTGGCTAACCGGGACTAAAGGCCCCCTCCGCAGGTTTAGGGTTTTAGCCCCCCTAAACCTGGTTTCTTTTTAATTTGTAGTGTTTTATTTCTTTTATATTTTATTTTGTGTTTTATTTTAATTTTGACGAAGTTTCAGTACACATATTCTACGCTACTATATACATGCATATGAAATTTCAAACATGAAGAATTCAAGAGGAATATATAATATATATTCAATCTCGGGTGACCATATACAACTTCGAACAAGTTTCCATACACAATTAGGATGGATGACCATATACAACTTCGAACAAGTTTCAATCTCGGGTATGCATATAAATTTCTTCGTCCTCGGTATAGTGTTCTCCTTTAGGATTGATGACTTCCCTCATGAAAAATCCTGCTAATTCATCTTGAATTGGTCGGAAGCGAGCTTCTGGACTAAGCCTCCTCCGCAAGTTATCCGTCGCCTTCCGCACACTATCCGATGCCTTCCGCTCAGAGGTGTGTCTCCGGATGTTCTCACAAACATAGTATCCACATAGATTGGTCCCCGGTGGCTGCTTATCCACATTAACTAACCTTCTAAAATCTAGCTCATGTTTGAATTCACCGACAGTTTCTTCTGAGAACCGTCTCCAAACCCTACAGGGCAAAGAAAATTAAATGAACAAGGGAGTTATTAGTTACTTGATATTAGGAAATGAACGAAAGAGACCGATCGATATAGAGCTCAAATGATTGAAAATAATTACTTTTGCAGCATTTTTTCTCATGTCGGCCCAACGCTTTGAATCCGAATCCATAGAGTCCATGATTAGAACTCTGGAGGTGTGAAGTTCAATATTTAGCAGAATCCAGTGGAACCTGCGGACACGTTACATGCACAGTCATGCATAACTCATCGATTAGACATACCATGCATGGAGTAAACAAAAGAGAATGGGCACAAGACAGAAACACTCACCCAAAATGGTAAGGAAATAGAATATGACTTTTGAGTTGATGCTTTCTAAGAAACTTGTACAAGTCTTTCTCCACGTCTTCGGGGTGATTTTGTAACACATGTCCATTAACGATACGTGGGTCAATGAACCCAACATCATGGATGTTTCTTATTTTGCATTCCCAAATCTTCAATCTGCATAATAGCGTACGCAACAATATAGTTAGGACAATATATATATATATATATAGTGCAGGCAATGAAGAATGAGATGAGGTAGAAATAAATCACTTACAGAACGTAGCAACTCAGGATAGATTTGTCGAGCTCGCGCAGATTGAACAGCTGGAACAATTCACTCATATGAACTTGTACAGAGTACCGTTTGGTGTGATGCTCCTCTGTAACATCCGCATAAACATATTCTTTGTCGGCCCATGTTATGAAATGCTTGTACCAACGTAGCAGATTTCGCATTTGTGGTGGTAGACTCTTTTCCCGCGCAGGCTCGACGAGAGGCCCATTCCGCACATATTGTAATGCTATCTCACATACTGGCGCATCCTCAAGGCCTAACGAGGCACGAAGAGTCAAACCCATCTCGGATGCTTGTTTCATGGCACTCGCTACAGTCAATCCAAGTGCTGCCGCAGCTGCTATGATCTTGGGGTCCTCTTCCGAACCGGCTTTCACTATGAGCGGGGGGTCGATTGTTTATTCTGCATCCCGAGCTGGTCAACTTGTTTCCCGCTTTTTTTACTTTCTTCTTTCTCCTCCTTCAATATTTTTGCTTGCCTACGAAGTTCATGTCCATAGTCGTCAGGCATATTCAGCTCGGCTTGGGACGGTGTCGTCAAAAAATGCTTAGCCCACTTCTTTTGCTTCTCAGTGAATACTTGCTTGGGCTCAGGCTCTTTTATCGCCTTCGTATCCGCCTTCCATTTCTCATAATGAGCAGACGCGGCCAATTTGGTTTCAGCTTCACTAAGTTCCCAAGGCCTTGGGAGGAGAGGCTTCAGTGATGGCTCCGGTACCCTTGTGGTCTTAGGTACATAAGGGTCCGGGTTAATAGTCCAGGAGCGGGTTTCCTTGCTGTCCGCCTGCTTCTGCTTCTTCGCCGGAGGTGGATTGGGGGGCGTCGTACCCGCCGGAGGAGGATTGGGGGGTGTCGTACCCGCCGGAGGAGGATTGGGGGGCGGCGGCTGCTTACCCGCCGGAGGTTGTGGATCGGGGGACGGCGTCGAATGGCGTGAAGGAGGTGTAGGTGAACCACCACGACCACCACCACCGCCACCACCACCACCACCACCATCGGAGGGGGGTGGACTTGTTAGCCTTGGCGCCTCGCCTGGAAACACTATGTACTTCTTTTTCCATAGAATGATCTGGCGCTTGACATCTCCAAGTCTTCTCTCCCCTTCGGGTGTAGCTTTGTCAATCTCCAGGTCCTCAAACTCTTGGACTATGTCTTCCACCGTGACACGAGCATAGCCATATGCAATGGGGTTGTTGTGGTGGAGTGCTCCAGGTGTACAGGGTAAAGCACTGCCGGTAGCTACCTTCGTGGAAACGTTCCCCACGGGATAATGCAGATCACATTCTTTCATCTCCTTTACATCATCCACGGGGTAGTGAGGCTCCGGTGCACGAATCTCGATCGTCGGTGCATTAGCACCAGGCGGGGCATCCGTGGAAGCCACGCTCCTTCTCCGCTGCTGGCTTCCGTGATCCGCTTCATGATCTTCATGCGGCCCTGCAGCCGATTTTTCTTTTACTGGTTCATGCACGGTCTGCTTCAACTCATGGAGTTCCGATGCAAACTTCGCCAAAAGATCTGCATCCCGTTCCGTCTTTCTCTTACGGCTTCTGTAACAGTACGGGTCATTATCCTGGGAAAACCCTACTTTCCACGGCATTCTGCCTTTGCCTCGTACATGTCCTCCGTGTTCATCATTCCCGAGGGCTGTTGTCAGTGCGTCTTTCTCTCTGTTGAACTTGATCAAGCCCTCTTGAGCTTGGGTCATTGCTTCAATAAGGGCTTGGGTGGGAGCAAACTTTTTCTTCCGGTGAACACACACCCCTGTCTCCGGGTCTAGCGATCCCTCATGCCCGTACCACCAGCTTTTGGCCCTTGGGTCCCATCCCTCTGTACCTAGAGGGATTCCTCGCACCCTCAGGTCCTCCTCCATCTTCTGCCACTTAGGCTCCGAAAGGCGGTATCCTCCTGGCCCCATAATATGATGGTACTTTTTCTTACTCGCATTATCCTTATTTTTTTTCGATATTTCCTTGAAATGCTCCGATTTCTTTTGCCTCACAAATTCTGGCCAATCATCTTTCAGTTTCTCATGTTGTCCATTGAAATCCGGAGTCTTGCCCTTGTTTCCGGAATGCTTCGGCCATCTTCTAAAGAGCGAACTCTTTAACTAGCCTCCTCCTCTCACGTCCACCCGGAACCTCGTTACTGAATTCATCGACTTTGTTGTATTCCGGAGGTAGAATGAAATGTTCCATAAGCTTTCTCCAGCAATCCTTTTTCGTTCTCTTGTCGACAAAACTGAAACCAAGACGTGCCTTCTTTGGCTCCTTCCATTCCTGGACGGTGATCGGGACGTTGTCTTTAACAACGACTCTGCATTGGTTGATAAACTTTGAGGTGTGATGTAGGGGCTTGCCGGTTTCACTGACAAAATCAATGGTATATGTTTCTCCTGTTTTCATCGCCTTGGATTTGCCACGCTTTGTCGTACTCGATCCGGCCGAGGGCTAAAAAAAGAAAGAGAGTCGCGCGCGTTAATACATGTGTATTCACATTTCAGTAAGTTTGTATCACGAGAGGCTCAATGTATATATATACCTCGCCGGAGGTGGTTGCTACTTGCAATTCGAGATCGTCGTTTGTTGACGGTTGACCTCCGTCGACAATGTCCGTTCCTTCACCTTTTTTATCATCGACAATGTCTGTTCCACCGTCAAGGTTCAGAAATAAAGAGACTACATCCTCTTCTTGCTCATATTCTGAGCCCGGCACATAAGGAATCTCGTTGTTTATGATGCCCATTAAATAACGTTCAGCCTCCGGATCCCTAAGCGGCTCGGCTCTATCGTCCGCCATATGTCACTCCTGCATGTAGTAAAAATTAATTAAGTATAAAGGAATTAAAAAATAAGATTAAGGGGACATAGAGGAGGAGCAGCAACGGTTGAATGATTAAGATCTATTAAAAAATAAAATTGATGTTTTTTTGGTCAAATTTATACAATTATTCCCAAATAAATTTCCTTTCCTTTTTCCTTTTCTTTTTCCTCTCTGCTCTCTCTTTCCTTTTCTTTTTCCTTTTCAGTTTTTTATTGAGCACTAATTTGCATAGAAGTTTTTGTTTGAGCACTGCCAAGTATTTTGTTTTTCCTTTTCTTTTTCCTCCGCCGCCGCTCAAATTTAATGATTTATACAATTATTCCCAAATAAATTTCCTTTTCTTTTTCCTCTCTGCTCTCTCTTTCCTTTTCTTTTTCCTTTTCAGTTTTTAATTGAGCACTAATTTGCATAGAAGTTTTTGTTTGAGGAGGACGGCAGGCGGCGGCGGGCGGCGGAGGACGGCAGGCGGCGGCGGGAAGCGGAGTACGGCAGGCAGGCGGCGGCGGGCGGCGGAGGACGGCAAGGCGCGCATCCAGTACGCGGCGACGAGGAGGACGGCAGGCGGCGGCGGGCGAGAAGACGACGGCGGCGGTCCCCTCTTCTTCTAGGCACGCGAGGAGGACGGCAGGCGGCGGCGGGCACCTACCGGAGACGAGGGCGGCGCGGAGAAGACGAGGGCGGCGGCGCGGAGAAGACGAGGTCCTGGCCGGATGCGTTTGGTGGTTAGCGCGGAGAAGACGAGGGCCGCGGAGAATATATAGGGCAAGCCTTTAGTCCCAGTTGGGGACACCAACCGGGACTAAAGGGGTACCTTTAGTCGCGGTTGGTGTCACGACCCGCGACTAAAGGTTCTTTCGCGCCGTTTTCGTTCCCGCGCGGAAAGAGCCTTTAGTCGTTGTTCGTGTCACGAACCGCGACTAAAGGTCCTTTTTCAAATACTTTTCATTTTAAAATCTTAAAAATACAAATAATATAACAAAAAATTCAGAAAAATAAAACTAATTCATTTTAAAATCTTAAAAATACAAATAATATATCAAAAAATTCAGAAAAATAAAACTAATTCATTTGAAAATCTTAAAAATAGAAATAATATATCAAAAAATT
>NC_057796.1:2887189-2895434 GCF_018294505.1 Triticum aestivum | reverse complement strand
GGCGCTTTGGATCATCGCATGATGTACTGATCGTTTTCTTATCTTTCCGTTTCCTCGGTTTGCTACTCATGTCCTTCAAATAAAAAACCTGAGCGACATCTTTGGCAAGGACGAATGGTTCGTCAAGGTAACCAAGATTGTTGAAATCCACCATTGTCATTCCGTATTGCTCGTCCACCTTTACCCCACCTCCTGTTAGCTTGAACCATTTGCACCGGAACAAAGGGACCTTAAAGGAGGGTCCATAGTCAAGTTCCCATATCTCCTCTGTGTAACCATAATATGTGACCTTTTGCCCATTCTCGGTTGCTGCATCAAAGCGGACACCACTGTTTTGGTTGGTGCTCTTTTTATCTTGGGCGATGGTGTAAAATGTATTCCCATTTATCTCGTACCCTTGGAAAGTCGTTATAGTCGAAGATGGTGTCTTGGCCAACATGTACAGCTGATCTCCAACATCATTGTCATTCATTAAATGTTTTCGCAACCAACTGCCGAAAGTCTTCATGTGGGCCTTTCTAATCCAGGATTCAGGCTTCCCCGGGTTGTCCGAGCGTAAAATATTCTTGTGTTGCTCGAAGTACGGAGCCACCAAGCTGGAATTTTGCAGAACTGTATGGTGTGCTTCAGTCATAGAATGACCGTCCATACATATCGTTGATTTCCTTCCGATCGTGCCTTTTCCACTTAGTCTCCCCTCGTGCCGCGATTGAGGAATACCAATCGGCTTAAGATCAGGAACATAGTCAATACAGAACTCAATTACCTCCTCATTTCCATAGCCCTTGACGATGCTTCCTTCTGGCCTAGCACGGTTACGAACATATTTCTTTATACTCCCATGAACCTCTCAAAGGGGAACATATTGTGTAGAAATACAGGACCGAGAATGGAAATCTCTTCGACTAGGTGGAGCAGGAGGTGCGTCATAATATCGAAGAAGGATGGTGGGAACACCAACTCGAAACTGACAAGGCATTGGACCACATCGTTCTGTAACCGTGGTAGATCTTCTGGATTGATTACCTTCTGAGAGATTGCATTGAGGAATGCACATAGCTTCACAATGGCTACTCGAACATTTTCCGGTAGGAGCCCCCTCAAAGCAATCGGAAGAAATTGCGTCATAATCACGTGGCAGTCGTGAGACTTCAGGTTTAGGAACTTTTTGTCCGCCATGTTTATTATTCCCTTTATATTCGACGAGAAGCCAGACGAGACCTTCATACTGCTCAGGCATTCAAAAAAAATGACCTTCTCTTCTTTGGTAAGAGCGTAGCTGGCACGACCTTGAAACCATTCCGGATGCCGGTCATCTGGGTCTTTCAAAAGTTGCTGGTCCTGCCGTGCTTCCTTTGTATCATTTGTCTTCCCATACACGCCCAAGAAGCTTAGCAGGTTCACGCAAATATTCTTCGTAACATGCATCACGTCGATTGCAGAGCGGACATCTAGGACTTTCCAATATTCTAGCTCCCAAAATATAGATTTCTTCTTCCACATGGGTGCGTGCCCGTCAACTCCCCGTGACACTGATTGTCCGCCAGGACCCTTTCCAAAGATGACTTTCAAATCCTTGACCATATCAAATATCTCAGCACTAGTACGTTCCGCAGGCTTCGGCCGGTGATCTGCCTTGCCGTTGAAATGCTTGCCTTTCTTTCTTACGTTATGATTCCGGGGAAGAAATCGACGATGACCCAGGTACACGTTCTTCTTACAATTACCCAAACGTACACTTTCAGTCTCATGTAAGCAGTGCGTGCATGCATTGTATCCCTTATTTGTCTGTCCCGAAAGGTTACTGAGAGCAGGCCAATCGTTGATGGTTACAAAAAGAAACGCTCATAGGTCAAATTCCTCCTCTTTGTGCTCATCCCAGACACGTACACCAGGTCTGCCCCACAACTGTAAAAGTTCATCAACTAATGGCCTTAGGTACACATCGATGTCGTTGCTGGGTTGCTTTGGACCTTGGATGAGCACTGGCATCATAATGAACTTCCGCTTCATGCACAACCAAGGAGGAAGGTTGTAGATGCATAGAGTCACGGGCCAGGTGCTATGGCTGGAGCTCTGCTCGCCAAAAGGATTCATGCCATCAGTACTTAGACCAAATCTTATGTTCCTTGCGTCAGCTGCAAAATCTTTGAACACTCCGTCGATCTTTCTCCATTGCGTTCCATCAGCGGGGTGTCTCAACTCCCCGTCGGACTTACGGTCCTCTTGGTGCCATCGCAACGACTTGGCATGCTTTTTGTTCCTGAACAGACGTTTCAACCGTGGTATTATAGGAGCGTACCACATCACCTTGGCGGGAACCCTCTTCCTGGGTTTCTCGCCCTCAACATCGTCACCAGGGTCATCGCCTCTGATCTTATAACGCAATGCAATGCATACAGGGCATTCATTCAAATTCTCGTATTCACCGCGGTAGAGGATGCAGTCGTTAATGCATGCATGTATCTTCAGAACCTCTAAACCTAGAGGGCAGACAACCTTCTTTGCTTCGTACGTACTGGCGGGCAACTCGTTATTCTTCGGAAACATATTCTTCAACATTTTCAGCAAATTTTCAAATGATGAGTCAGCTACACCTTCCCGTGCCTTCCATTTTAGCAAATCCAGTGTGCAGCCCAGCTTTTTCAGACTATTATCGCATCCTGGGTACAGCGACTTTTTGTGATCCTCTAACATGCGATCCAAATTCTCCCTCTCCTTGTCAGTTTCGCAGCGTCTCCGTGCATCAGCAATGGTCCGACCAAGATCATCAGCAGGCTCATCATGTGCCTCTTCTTCACCTTCACCTAACCCTTCCCCACCTTCAGCATCATCCTCCATGAAAGTATCACCGAAATGATCATGATAGTTGTCATCGATATCATCCCCTTCTTCATCTTCTTCCATTCTAACCCCTCTTTCTCCATGCTTGGTCCAACAATTATAGCTTCGCATGAAACCGTGCCGAAGCAGGTGCATGTGAACGTCTCTTGAGGAGGAGTAACCCTTCTGATTCTTACAGACAGCACATGGACAGATAATAAAACCTCGCTGCTTGTTAGCATTTGCCACTACGAGGAAATCTTTCAAACCCGTAGTGAACTCGCCGGAGAGTCGGGGACCGTACATCCATTGCCGATTCATCTGCATTATTATTATATAAAGTATATAATTAACCATCATGCATTTGTTAAACTAACTAGCTAGAAATAATACAAATTAAACAATGAACTACACACATGCATATTTTATCAATGACACATGAAAGGTTCAAGTTGCTAACCGCGATCGCGGAGGAAAAATAAATGAGAAAGCTCAAGTGTGGCTCGGACACTTCATATCATGTTTGTTTCATGCTCTCGGGCATTTCATCGAACACCTTGTGTGCATAGGAGGAACCAAAAGCAAACCCACCACCCCCCTTCTGAATATTGTGAATAGAAGTGGCACCAATTGTGGCTAAGTGAAGTGAGCTGAGTCCTATATATAGGGATGGGCCTTTAGTCCCGGTTGGCCTGGCCAACCGCGACTAAAGGCCTTCGGGCCAGCCGGAGGACCTTTAGTCCCCGTTGGCCAGGCCAACCGGGACTAAAGCCCCTCCCGTCCGCCAGCTGTCGACCGAGTTCGCTGGGCCCAGATAGTTGGTCGCGGGTCTCCTTCCGAACCGTGACTAAAGACCCCTTTGGTCGCGGTTCGATTATTTTAGGGACTAATGGGGGCGTATGGAAGCCTCTTTTTCTACTAGTGATAAGTTGTCTTGAATATCAATAAAGCCGCCCCGAGAACCAAGAAATAAAAAATCGAGAAGAAAGACCCAATGAAAGAGGCGAATTAAATGAGAGCGGGACTTGCGGGGAGAAAAGGATGGTAGCCTCTATCTATATCTATACCTAGTAATAAATGGGCTATTGCTTTTAGCGATACGTCACGGAAATTTCCCTAAAGTTACAAACTATTACCCTACAAACTTTGCGAACATTCTTTTAAACAATTTTCTTGAATCGACGACCATTTCTAGAATTGATGTACATTTTTCTGGAAACAATTTTTGAAATTCGTGACCATTTTTTGATTTAATGAATTTTTTTGAGATGCATGGTCATTTTTTGAATCAGTGAACATGTTATGAATGAAAAACTACTTTGTAAGATCCGATTTTTTTAATTTTTTAGATATTTTAAAATTTATTAACATTTTCTGTATTGGCGATAATTTTGTGCAATTTCATAAACTTTTTTTAGTACTATAAGTTTTTGAAAAATCATGAACATTTTTTATTTTCAACAATTGGTTTTCCAAAATTTCAAAACAAAATGTTTACAAAATCAGAAATATTTTTTGAATCGACAAACATTTTATGATTTACTAAATATTTTTTTTTCAAAATTCTCATTTTTTAAATTTCGCAATTTTTGAAGTACCAAATTATTTAAAGTAGAAAAAACGACAACGTAAAATAAAAAGAACAATCAAAACAATATATGAAAAACTGGCCACCCGGATATGTGCCGGCCCAAAGAGTTATGATGCATCATCTCCCAGGCGGGGGATTTCCCTGTGTAAAATGTTTTTTGGGGCATTTATGAAATTTTGAAAACAAATGTTCGGGAAATCAAAAAATGTTTATCATTTTTAAAAAGTTTGTGTATTACAAAACTGTAAATTAAGACAAAGTTTTGCCAAACAAAGAAAGTTCAAGAATGGAAAATATCCTAAAATTTCAAACACTGTCCGAGACTTACAAACTAGCTTATTCATTCATAAAATATTCGCTGATTCAAAAACTGATCATGCATTTCAAAACATGTTCGTTAAATCAAAAAAATATTCTTGAATTTGAAAAAATGTTTGACCTATTTCAAAAAAATTCTTCTTTGATTCTAGAAATGTTCACAGATTCAAGAAAATTGTTTCAACAGTATTCACAATTTTTTTAAATGTTTGAAAACAGTATAAAGTGCTCATGAATTCAAAATATGTTCTTGATTTAAGAAAATGTTCGAAAAGTTATAAAAGTGTTCATGAATTTGAAAAACGTTCATGATATGAAATATGTCACAACAAAGTAGACTAAATAACGACACGCATGAAGAGGACTATATGAACCCTATTCGTCAACCTCTAGTATAAGATGGCACATATGAAGAGGACTAGGTTAGCATCCTGCCCCATTTGGAAAACGGTGATGAACTTGTCCCCTTCCTCGCTAATGCATATGTAAGATAATTACTAAACTCAAGTTGTAGTAAACTATTTTAAACTCAAGTTGTGATAATTAAAATCAAGTTATACATACTAATTAATCAATACACTACATACAACACTAATTAATCAATCTAACTAATCTAATAAACTAGGTACAGTGGCGAAATAAACTAAATTTAACTAGCTACTTAAATGATCTAAGGTATACACATTGGTAGGATTGAGGGCGGCCAGATTTAGTTCACCACACCTGGGGAGCAGATCAAGAGGAGGAGGGTGGCCGGATCGAACTAACCACTAATTAGACGTGTGCACACCGGCCGGCGGCATAAATGCCGCCAATAATCATCGGCCATAGATTTCAAGATGAGAATGCAGGTTGTGGCAGGGAGAGGGCGCAAAGAGATGGGGAGAGGAAGAAGAGAGAGTGAGTGGGAAGTTAATAAAACCCGGGCAGGATAGTTTGTATGCATACAAGCTAGCAGCGTGTGCGCCCGCAGAACACTGCTAGCTTACACGACGGTTTGTATACCAAACACAAGCCACATGTGCAACAACGACACAGGGCTAATGATGTAGAGGACTGGCAGCCTGGCATACACAGGCGAACGCTACAAACAGTTTTTCATTTGAATTTAGAAAAAATAAATGCATTTTAAAATTCTTGAAACTTGGTGTACTGTCATTATATGACAACTTGAACTAGCGGTTAAAATTACAAAGTGTTAAACCAAAGTTTAGTATAGATTCCTCCCAAACCGAAGGTAGGTATCACCAACGGTAATCAGAATAGTGCTGAAAAGTGTGCCTCCAAAATTTTGTTGGCATACCATATGCACCATTTTATTGTTACATGTACACTTATGGATTTATTGACTATTGTTTTCAATTTTCAAGGGGATTGAATATAGAAAATGGCTTAGTAGTGTGCCATAGAGAGAACACGCTGCTAACATCAGGGAAAGTAAAGGCAGAAAAAGATCTATTGATGAAATTGTGCCTGAAAAACAGTAGAGAGAGAGGGGCGGAAGGAGAAGAACGGGTACTCAATTATTGGGCGCAACAATTAGCAGTTTTTGCCATCCGCTGAAAGCTACGAAAGTTTACAAGTTAGCAGCGTGCGAGTATATAAACGCCACTAGTTTTTAAGACCCATATGCCCGTCGGTGCACAGAGTGTTAGACATCAGAGTAGCAGCATGCGGAGCAGAGCCACACGCTGCTATAGGAGGTGACACCGGTGGCATTCCCTCCATCCGCACGCTGCCAGGGATTATGGCAAACCGTCTACCTTCATGCACGTAACTAGCAGTGTTTCAAATGGATGAACGCCACTAAGTCCCTCACTACTGCCGCGTTCTGGTTTTCCCCGCACGCTGCTCGCTGTTACGCGAGTTAGCAGGAGCGTCCATATAGTTGTGGACGCTCCTAATAGTGAAATCCTATAAGGGGTTTCCCTACTAGCGTGAGGAAGATAATAACGTTCTCTGTACCTGTGCAATAGAAAAAAAAATGAAAATCAAGGGTGTTCTTTCGCGCAGATGATATTAGTATATAAAAAGGATGGAGGCATGGGGCTTCTGTGAGCCCCACGCATCCTAGGCCATGCCCGGGACCCAAGGCAGGTGGCCAGGCACGTGGGCCATATAGGCCACCCCTAGGGCCAGTTTTCGGTAGTTGGGGCTATTTTGCTCCAAAAACCTTTGATACATGTTTGCTTTATTTTTTCCTTGCTCTATAAAAGTGTTGTTCTCTTGTGAGATCTTCATTTTCTGGCTCCTGTTGCTTTTCGGTGCTCACTCCGGTGCAACCTTGCAAAATGGAAAGAAAATATAGATTAAATTGTGCAATGGCAAATTTAGTTTGATTTTCACCTCTTTGAAGTCCCCTAAAGAATTGCTTTTGAAAAATGCTTTGGTGCCACCAAACTCAAAATTGTACCAACGCAAAAATATCCAGATTAACATTTAGAGTGACGAATGGTTTCCAATCAGGCGCTTGTTTTGCTGCTAAAATTCCCTTTTACTTCTAGACATTGAAATACGTTGAATTATTATAGTGTGCAATGTTCAGGAAATCCGTAACTGATAGCTGCTCGGTCGGCTTGGGAGCAGTAACTAATATATCAATCAGCCTATTAACTGGATTAATAGGTCGGCCATTAATCGATAGATTATATAGTAACCTGCCAGCTCAAGCAGCTAGCTATTGATGTGTAAGTCTAGGATTGCAGTTAGGGATGAAAATCAAAATAAAAAGTGAATGTAACAGTGACAAGCAATGCTAGCAAACAAGAACTTTGTTTGTCTTTTATTCCCAAGCTTGAACTAGCACTGGTCGGGGTCACACATGATGGCGTACGCCACTTTATTTGTCATCGCTACAACGATTGGTGCATCAGCTAAGCAACGATGATCCATCTACCTATTAGCATAACTCTTGCATTTTTCATTGGCCACCAATGCCGACGACTATGCTGGCAAATGGTGCGTTGATGGTGGAGCAGTCAGGTGAGACATACACGTTGCACATGGTTGGAAGAGTTCTCAATACCAATGACCTGATCACCTCCAATTGAGCTGGTTGTTGAGGTTGGATGATGCCCTGACCCTGAACGAGCTGAAACAGTGGCCGCCGGATCTGCACGCCTTGTCGTTGTTCTTGCTGCATGATGATGGAATGCACGACACTATGGATGGCTGCACACTGGAGCTGCTGAGGAATCTGTGCCAGTTGTTGGCAACATTGTTGCTGCATCACCTGGCAATCACTTCGTGGCAAGATCATTGATATGAGGGATGACACCAATGACACAGGGTTGCATTGCTGCAAGAGAAAATTCTTGCAGGGGTTCATCTGTTGTTGTAGAGATAGCTGAATCAACGGTTGTTGTTGCTGGGGGAATGATTGTTGCGGTTGTTGGGGCTGCAGGAATTGTTGTTGGGGCTGGGGAAAAGGTTGTTGTGGTTGCTGTGACTGGGGAAATTGTTGTTGGGGTTGTTGAGGCTGGGGGAATGGTTGTTGGGGTTGTTGGGGAAATG
>NC_057796.1:2883129-2886838 GCF_018294505.1 Triticum aestivum | reverse complement strand
AATGTTTGTTGGGGCTGGGGAAATGGTTGTTGTGGTTGCTGGGTCTGGGGAAATTGTTGTTGTGGTTGATGGGGGTATGTTTGTTGGGGTTGGGGAAATGTTTGTTGTGGTTGATGGTGGAACGTTTGATGGGGTTGGGGAATAGTTTGTTGTGGTTGCTGGCAGAATGGTTGTTGGGGCTGGGGGAATGGTTGTTGTTGTGGCCAATGTACTTGGTAGCCGGGGTCGACTTGCATATTGGCGGTGGCGATGGTTGTTGCCATCGCAAGGATTGTTACGATGAGTAAGGTCTTCATGGTGGATTTGCGTTAGGTACTACTTACTTGGATTTGATTCTTGTGCTCTAGTTATGTGAAGGATGGATGATGGTATGGAGTGTACATATTACAGGCTTTTATAGCTATCATGGTTAGGTTTCTTTTCATTATTGCTTTCACTTTTTAAAGTGATTCGATGCTTATCAAACTAATTATTTGGTGTGTTCTGTTTGGTGGCACTACATACAAACGTACTTTTGGAGTGGTCAGTAAAGTTGCCTTTTTATTGTACATATCATCTAAGAGTGGCGAAAACTATATAATTGGCACTGACTCATCTTATCGACTTTACAAGTCAAACAATTATCTGGATTGCATTCCTTTTGGATCTAAGTTTATCATGTTGTACAAGTTGTTAGGCATAAACCAAATCTTCATAGCTTGCGGGGGACTAAATTTGTATCCTTGTGCATGTTGTTAAAGATAGATCAGGCTATTCTAATGTTCATTCTGGACTTTTATTCTTTTTTAAACTAGCTTGCAGTGTTGTATAGTATGATGGTAAGATGAACAAGCTAATAAGACTCGTCAGATTCTTCTTTTATGTCAAGGGTAGTAATGTTGTACACGAATCAATACATGACCCATCATATTTCCTTTTTATGTCAATGGTTGTAATTATGTGCAAGTTATTAATTAATATTGGACAAGTACTAGCTTTACATGTCTTAATTGATTCACTCTTTAGTACATTTGAAGGTTTGTTCTCGCTTTAATTGATTAATTTATTGAACTAAGTTTGCATGTATTATTTGTAACATTTGATGCATTTAGTCGAAGTTGTCCATGACAACCGTGATTACTAAGATTTCTGAGAATGATTTCAAGCATTTAAAAAATAAATAGTGGCATATTTGTATCCTTAGGGCATTTCTAACCGATCCTTTTAAAATAACATAGGATTCGGCAGAGTAAACCTTTAGTGGAGTATTTTTACTCCATTAACTTTTGGTCGGACCTAGCCGAACTCTGAAATCTAATAGGGTAACAACCAAATTTGCATAAGTTAAAACTACATTCAATTGAAACAACTAAAGTTTTACACATTTGTCTTGACATCCCACGGGACGACCGAAATTCAATTTAAACAACCTAAACCTAAACCTAAACTTATAATTAAAACTAAACTTGAAATTAAGCTAAACTACTCTTCATCATCATCACATGGTAGAGGTCGAGCCAATCTTGGCTTGACATTCTAGCGACCATTGGGTCCGGGTTAGTGCCGTCGTCATCAGAGTTGGGTAAGATGCCTCTCCATTCGTCGGCATTGAACTCGTTCTCGTCCTTTCCACCTTCATCGCCGCCTTCCACCTCGTCGTCGGAGATGACGATGACCTCCCCGTTGATTGCCTGCTCCGCCTCCACGAGCTTGGGGCACTGGCGATGGAGGTCTACCATGTACTCCTCATCGGTGGGCTCCACCGCGATGTGCAACCTCGCCTCCCAGTCCTCCCAAGCCGTCGCCGCATCCACCACCCGCGGTGGCAGTGAGTCGAGGTGGGAGGGTGCCGTCCCCCACGGGAAGTTGAGTTGCGTGTCCGCCACCCCCGATGGGTCCCCAATGGGAAGTTGAGCTGCGCGTCCGCACCGTGGAACCAGGCCTGCCACCGGTCATATTCCAGGGCGGCGAGCTTCGTCATGTGTAACGACTCGATCCACTTCTTCTTTTGGGTCTCCTGGTCGGTGATCTCTGCCACCCATGTCCCCCACGTTCGCTGGCGGACGCCGAGGTATTTCCTCTCCGGCTGTTGCGGCGGATTGAGGTCCGGTAAGTCGGAGATGCAGGCGGGGGCCGCATCGGCGGGGCAGCGGCGGTTCGAAGACGCGCGGCAGGCATGGCAGCGTGGATCCGCGCTACGGATTGGCAGCGGGGAGCGCCGGCCATGCAATCCCGTCATTGGGAGCAGGGCCTGCCCTGGCGTATGGCCAGAGGGGCGACCGCCCAGGGCCCAGGCCTGGGGAGCGCCCCTAATCTGGTCTGCGTGTATACTTAGTATTGTCCAGCAGAAAAATATATAGGGAAAAAATTAGGAGGGAAACGAATAGATGGGCTATGGCCAATTGACGTGGCTGGTTACGGCCGCACATAGAGATCAATTACCTGAGGCTGGCCATAGTAGGGGTAACATAAGTAGTATCATGCACTTGAGACTCGCAAACTTGCTTATGTGGCAGGCAATTAAAGAAGAGAGATGGTTATAGTAACATGGGTAGATACCGTAACATAATAAATGTGATGTTACTATGTGTCATGCATGGCAATAAATGAGATCATCTATGATACTAATCTATGATAGTATGCACTATGAATACATGATACTAGTGTATGATACTCCCCATTATGACCAGCCCGATCGTTTGGATAGACTTAAAAAAAACTAATCATTTGGATTAGGCTAAAAAACACCCGATCGCTTGGTTTACCCCTCATATAAAAAACTTGATAGCTCAACTAAAAAAAAACCTGATAGCTTCGTCTCTTCCTCGACCACGAACCACTCGGGCATGCTTTCTCTTGCTGCCGCCGCGCGCGGCAGCCTAGTCGCTGGTGTTGCGCCGTGCGCCGTGCGCCCATGTCGGCGACCCGGCTGCCGCAGTTGTGCGCCACCCGTGGCCGGTTGGCCCTCACGCCCAACCATCCACGAGACCATTATCCAGTCTTTCGTAAATACCTAACGAGATTAGGGTTTAGATGTACAAATTTCTAGTTCTTCCTATTCTCGTTTCTTCATAAATTTAGGACATAGCATGCCTTACAATGTTAAATAAAAAGAAGTATTTGCTGGGTACTTTACATCTTCAAGCAATGTCTATGTATCACACATACACACACACAACCTAGGGGCCATGTCGTCAGGTTCGCCCTAGGGCCTTCCAAAACATAGGGCCGGCCCTGATTGGGAGGAGGGGGAGTCGGCGGCGAGGATGGGGGAGGAGGAGAGGTAGAGGAGGCGGCTAGAGGGCTGAGGAAGTTTAACTCCACTAGCACCGATTGGGGATCGGCAAGGTCCCGATTAGAGGAGTAAAACTTGGTTTTTAGTTCTCCAACTGGTTATAGTGGATTCGTTAGAAATGCCCTTAGATCGTTAAAAGCATCTATTTATTACACTATCTACTAACATACCTTTAATCTACGCAGACTTGTCAAGAAGTCCTTTGTTGGCGTGTTTATCCACCTGAACGGAAGCCCGTCAAGTTCTAGTGTTGCAAAAGGAAGCAAGAAGAGGTGGCAAAATTGCTCAACAAGTCAATCTTGTTCTTTGTTTATTAATACCCTAGAACTAACGGTTGACTCCTGATCTCTTGTGAGCATATATAGTTTTCCAAAATAAAAAAGTAAAGTGCATTCTAGTTTTAATATGTTACAAATGGTTCACATTTTTATCCAC
>NC_057796.1:2860925-2882924 GCF_018294505.1 Triticum aestivum | reverse complement strand
AACCTGCATGCTGCCGGGTCTTGCTGTGTCTTCAGCCGTTTCTCTTGCATGTCCTCCTTAGGTAGGTCTTGCCACGGGAGCACGTGGTAGCAGCACTTATCTGCTAGTGTCAGCATCATGGCCCTTGCTGCTGGATTCCGTGCCAGCGCTCAGTCCACTATGGCTGATGGCGTCGACATCACCCCTTGCCACCCCGATCTGCGCCCGCGCCTACCGGATCTCACTTCTTAGCTCAACAGTTGCATACTTCGGCTACATTTCTCTTATTATGTACTGTAAATTTCAAAAAATTGGTATTTCAAAATTTCAAAAAAGAATATATTTCAAAATCAGAAATATTTTTTGAATCCACAAACACTTTATGATTTATTAAAAAAAAATTCAGAATTCTCGTTTTTAAAATTTCAGAACTTTTTTGAAGTCTCAAATTTTTTAAAGTAGAAAAAAACGTAAAATAAAAAGAACAATTAAAATAATATATAAAACGCTGGCCACCCGGATATGGGCCGGCCCAAAGAGTTATGCTGCATCTTCTCCCAAAGAGCAGAGCGCGGTATAGGAAGTCGCTACTGCATAGGCCGGCCCTGGCGGGGGATTTCCCTGTGTAAAATGTTTTTTATCACTTATAGGTGCCATTGGTGGGGCATTTACGAAATGTTGAAAACAAATGTTCAGGAAATCAAAAAATGTTTATGATTTTTAAAAAGTTTGTATATTAAAAAATGTAAATTAAGAAAAAAAAAATTCCAAGTCAAACAATGTTCACGAATGAAAAAATATCATAAAATTTCAAAAATTATCTGTGACTTAAAAACTAGCTTATTCATTCATAAAATGTATGCTGATTCAAAAATTGATCATGCATTTCAAAACATGTTCTTTAAATCAAAAAAAATTCTTGAATTTTAAAAATTGTTCCACCTATTTCGAAAAAAATCTTCATCGATTCTAGAAATTTTCACCGATTCAAGAAAATAGTTTCAAAAATATTTACAACTTTTAAAAAATGTTTGAAATAGTGTAAAGTGTTCATGAATTCAAAGTATGTTCTTGATTTTAGAAAATGTTCAAAATTTATAAAAGTATTCATGATTTTGAAAAATGTTCATGATTTGAAATATGTTCACAACAAAGTAGACTAAATAAACGCATGAAGAGGACTATATGAAGCCTACTCGTCAACCTCCTAGTATAAGATGGCACGCATGAAGAGGACTAGGTTAGCATCCTGCCCCATTTGGACAACGGTGATGAATTTTTTGTCAAACATAAATATACAAAATATGATTTTTTTAATCTAAAAAATCATAATTTGTATATTTATATTTGGCCAAAAAATCTGAAAGATTTATCCTAGATTCTAGATAGAAAACTTTGCCACTCTGCAAAGGTTTGAACTTCAAAACATGTTTTATGCGAGAGAAACAAAAAAGAGAAATGTGTTAAGTTGTTTGGTGTGCATCACTAGACAAGGTTGTGCATCATCTGACCCAGATTCACCTCTCTGAACTTTTTGTTGCCTTGACCTTTACTGCAATGATTTTCCTTTATGACAGTCTAATGATGATCTTTCGACGACATCTTGTGAATGAAACTTTAATACTGCAGTAGGCACCACTTGTGTATTAATATCAACCGTACGTAATTCTGGTTGCTTAATTTCTACTCTCTGTAGCCGTTTCTAAACCGGCATAAGTAGGCCCCAAGGTTCCCTATTTTTGTTGTGGAGGCACTATATGACTGTTTGGTGTTATTTGTATTATTTAAGCAAATGTCATGGACCCTTTTTCATCGTGCAAGTGATTTTGAAGACATATATCTCTGCCTGCTATGTTCGCGTGGCAATTTTGGTATGGTCGTTAGTAATAATATTATGTCCAGGTTTTGATGGACATGTACGCATGCTTGTTTTGTTGATATCAACTCTACCGGAGGATGTCTTTGATTGCTTCTCAAAAGTATAGTGCTAGTTACCAGTAGCATAATTGTAGATGTTTAGATTCTAAAATGGCCTGAAGTTGAGGAACAACTGAAACTACTGAAGGCCTATAACATAGATGTGTGCTAATTACATTACAGGTAGGTAGTCACATCATGTCTTTGCTCTGGACATCCAGCACTCAACAGCATTTTCTTCTTACCTTTTTCAGGGGGTCGCATCTCTTTTTCTACCTATCATGTGTTCCCTTGGTACAAAGATTCATCTCTTTTCGAGGGGTTCAGATTTCTGAATCATTTTATTTTAGCTCAAGTAACAAGACATCTCGTTGCGTCAGTTCAGCTCGTAGGAACAACATTTGCCTTGTATTTGTACCTCATCAAGATGCCAACTTTGCTTTGCTGGCCATGTACTTTATACTGGCGCTAAAATGAAAAATGCGCCTTTCCCTTGCTGAAAAAAGGGAGAATGATTTATTTATTTACATTAGCTCCTGCACGCCCTGATCGTGGAATATTTACTAGTACAAAACAAACAATGGGAAGAGTGAAACGACGGCTGAGCCGATGAGCAGGATGAAAGAGAGGAAGTAAGAAATTAATGCCTTGTCATGTTCAGGGTTTTTCGTAGCAACTTTTCTTCAGCTGTTTGTGTGGCCAAGATGCTGCTTGCTTCTAGATGCCTTGAATTCAACAAGGTGCAGCCAAACACACAATTCGATCATGACTAGCTTTATTGAATTAAAGAACAATTACATTGTTCACTAGTTGGTGAAGTAAAAAACCTGGAGGTTCATTAATCTAACTATCCTCACACTTATTACAAAAACTGAATTTCGCTAAGCTACAGAGTTTGCATGACTGTCTAGGAAATATTTCACAGGAGAAAACTAATCTGTCATATTTTTCCACAGGAGAAAATAGAGGATAGATGGCGACACTGAAGAAGAAAATTTTGGCATGTCGGATGTTACACGGCAACCAACACATACGCGGGCTGGTAGACGTAAAGAAAGCGCCGGTAACCCACTTGTGTTTGTATTTTCTTCAGTTTGTGTGGTCAAGATGCTGCTTGGCTGCACGGGCTTTGAGTTCCAGAAGTTGCAGCCATGGCCTCATATTCCCTCGGACACACGACTTCCAACAAGACTTAAGGTCCAGGATTTGTATTAAACAGAATTCAACACTGAAACCTTTACTTCTACCACAGCCGGTGGATAGAATTCAAGCACGGAATTTCCCCGCAATTTGTAGTTGCGTTGCATTGCGCCACCAGTCATGAGTCCTTGATCTAAATATTTGTTCTATGTACCAGCTGAAAAGCGTAAAGAGAAACATTTTTTAGGATAGCTTAAGACATATATACTAAAGCTGTTTTACAGTATCAAATAAACAAGGAAATACTGCCAAAAAATCACAGGTGATACCATCAAAGAGGTTGGAACTTCCAGTAGGGATACCATCAATTGTTGAGTTCAGAGAACAGCTCCCTTTATCCCTTTCTAATAGAGAAGCAAATAAGAGAAGTGGATTTATACCAGTTCAGAGTTCAGAGTTTAGAAACCATTTCTAACAAGTTCAGAGTTCGGAGAACAACTTCCAACATAAGACAACCATGTACGTACTGATAAGAGAGCGGATACCAATTCAACCTCGAAAATCCATCATAGTTCAACTCAGCTAGTGAGGATGTACAACTAACTACCGTATGGCGAGCAGCTCCCATTATCACTCACCATTATTCTAAAACAAGTCTTCTTCTACAAGTGCCTTCTCAGATTTTCGACTGGAATATCAGAGGTAGACAAGTGGATTTAATTTGCACTCATTTGGTTACTCATAAATTATGAAGGGGCATACCTGGGAATATCGCCGTGTTAGATGTTGCAAGCTATCGACAACGTACGTGGGCCGGCAGGCGTCGACCAAGTTGAGCTTGGATTTTTGCTTCAGTTTGTGTGGTGAAGATACTGCTTGCTGTACAAGCTATGAATTCCACATGACTTCCAACAAGACTCGTGTGGTTGTACAGTGCCACTTCATCGTTTTCCTCGGACACATGACTTCCAACAAGACTTGAGGTCCAGCATTTGCATTAACCACAATTTAACACTGAAACCTTAGTTTTACCAGCAGGCAACAGCACGGGATTTCCCCACAATTTGTCCTTACGCTGCGCCGCCAGCCGAGTCCTTGAGCTAAATATTTTGTTCTATGTACTGAAAAGGGAAACATTTAGAGGATAGCTCAAGACAAGCTGCTCCAATTTATTTACGGAATTGCCATAACTGAAGCAGTAACAGGTTACATGATCAAATATAAACAAGGAAATATTGTCAAATCAATCAGCATCAAATAAAAACTCCACTGCGAGTGTTAACTCAAGCCCATTTTGCGCATTAGAAGAAAGCGAGCTGCGGCACTGAAGACAGAGGAGAATCGGGAAAGATCTTGTGTCATCTTTCTGCATGGATGAGAAAAGAAAATAGAGGAAGAGATGGCGACACTGAAGCTTGGAAATTCCAGTAGAGAGAGACGGCGACACTGAAGAATAGTCATCCAGCGGCAGCTTAAGACACTGAATACTTTATTTTTACCATCGGTAGAATTCCACCACTGAATATTTCCAACGTTTAATCATTGTGTTGCACCACCGGTCACAGTTCTGAAAAGCGAATAAGGGAAACATTAGTACTGTACAGAACAGCTTAAGACAAGCTGCTTCAATTTCTTTAGTGGAATTGCCATAACTGAAGTAGTTTCAAGTCACATGTCTAAATAAACAAGAAATACTTTCAAACCAGGGTGGAGGACTAGAATCTTGCAGATAGAGCAACCGAGGGTCTTCTTCCCGGCAAGCCTCATTCGCAGGGCTCTTGATTTTATCTTTTAAGAATTCGTCCAGACAATGTTGAGGTCTGAGACACCCGAAATGCCCGGACGAAGGGCAAGTTCGCTGTAGTGCCGAGAACGCAGGTTGAGCATGACAAAAAGAAAGGGTTTAGAGGTGAGGGGATTTGGTAATTCTCTGGACTTAAATCAAGAATGGAGATGCAGAATTTTGGGCATCTACCAGGTTTAATTATTTTCATCACTGCTGCGCACACATTGGGAGGAAGCAGCTACCTGGCATTGATGTGGTTGTGCTTATATTTTTCCTTTTTCGCCTCATCTCCAAACTTGTGCTTGCTTCATGTATGAACCCTGGTTTGTCCTTAATCTGTAAAGCCGAGGGAGAGCCTATTTCGAGAGATTGGATAGTTTGTACGTAAACTGAATTTTGGCATGGAGGTACCTAAGTGAAATAGTTCGGTTCTACTGATTATTCTTCTCTAAAGTATGCAAGAAATAGTAACAATTTCCACCCTTTTGATTACTGATAAATTACAAAGGGCATACCTGGGAATATTGGTGTGTCGGATGTTACACGGCAACCAACACGTACGTGGGCCGGCAGAGCTGCAGAAAGCGCCAGTAACCCTCTTGAGCTTGGATTTTTGCTTCAGATTGTGTGGTCATGATACTGCTTTGCTGTACCACCTTTGAATTCAACACAAATTGCAGCCACAATTCAACAAGACTTGGGGTCCAGGATTTGTGTGAACCACAATTTAACACTGAAACCTTTATTTCACCACTGCCGGTGAATAGAATTCCAGCACCTAATTTGTCATTGGGCTGCGCAACCAGTCACGAGTCCTAGAGCAAAATATTCTCTTCTTTTTTCGTTGCAATCAACATACATGGGCCAACAGACGTACAGAAAGCGCTAGTAACCCACTTGAGCTTAGATTTTTGCTTCAGCTTGTGTGGTGAAGATGTTGCGTGGTTGCACAGGCTTTGAGAATCCACGAGTTACAACCACTACCTCATTTCCCCTCGACACATGACTTCCATCAAGACTTGGGGTCCAGGATTTGTTTTAAACAAAATTCAGCACAGAAGCCTTTATTTTTACCATCGACATAATTCTAGCACGGAATTTCCCCTCAAATAATAGTTGTGTTGCGCCACCGGTCACGAGTCATTGAGCTAAATCTTTTGCTCTATGTACCAGCTGAACAGCGAAAAGGGAAGCATTTTAGAAAATATAACACAAGCTGCTTCAATTTCTTCATATTTGAAGCAGTTACCAAAGAAATACTATCAAACAAATCACAGGAGAAACCATCGAATAAACAAAGAAATACTATAAAAAAATTGACAGGAGATACCATCAAATGAAAACTCTACTGCATTATTGTTGTTAACTCAAGTCCATTCAGTGCATAAGTTGTCGACGGAGAATTGGGAAAGATATGTGTAGGCGTACCCATAGGTATTGCTTTCTAAGAACAATTCATGTGTGTGTTCTCCACAGGAATGACGAAAGAAAATAAAGGAAGAGATGGCAACATTGAAGAAGGAAAACAGGCGGCCCGGTAGCAGCTTCCAAAAGGGTGTGCTAGTTTCCAAACAAGAGCTTGGAACTTCCAGCAGGGAGAGATGGCGACACTGAAGAATGGTCATCAAGCAGCAGCTTCCACTCAACTGTCTGTCTGTGTGTTCACGGAGGACCTCATAACACTATTTAAATATCAGTAGAGTTGCAATTTATATTGAATCTCATCACCCAGCCAAACACACCATGCAAACACTAGGCAGCAAGCCATCTTGCTCAGCAGCTTTGTTCTACCTCTACTGCCTACTGTTAGTGTCAAGCCTTCATCTCTTGGAAGAAGCACATGCAGCACGGCATGGAGGGATCTCGCTGAGGTCTCAGCACATGGCCCTCCTCCACTGGAAAGCTACACTTGTGAGTCCACCGCTGCAGATGAGTTCCTGGCAGGAAAACACCAGCCCGTGCAACTGGACGGGCATCATGTGCACGGCTATTCGCCATGGTCGTCGCATGCCCTGGGTGGTGACCAGCATCTCCCTGCCGGATGCTGCCATCCGTGGCCAGCTCGGTGAGCTCAACTTCTCGGCACTTCCATTCCTTACAAATATCGACCTTCATAACAACAGTCTCCATGGTACACTGCCCGCTAATATCAGCTCTCTGTCAGCACTTTCTGATCTTAACCTTAAGCAGAACCAGCTCACAGGGGAAATTCCTTATGAGATTGGTGGCCTGCAAAGTCTCAGGCAGCTTTCTCTCTCATTTAACAACCTCACAGGAAATATCCCTGCATCTCTGGGCAACCTAACAATGTTAACTTTTCTTGCCATTCACCAAACCATGGTATCAGGTCCAATTCCAGAGGAGATTGGACGGCTTGTAAACCTACAAAATCTACAGCTAAGCAACAGCACCTTAAGCGGCATCATACCAAAAACCCTTGGAAATCTGACCCAGCTAATTGGTTTGTACCTGTTTGGTAATCAACTCTCAGGGCCTATACCCCAAGAACTAGGACGGCTAGTCCATCTGCAAATTCTTGAGCTTGATTCAAATTATTTTTCAGGTCCAATTCCAATCTCTATAACTAATCTCACTAAGATTAACGCAATTTTTCTCTTTGAAAATCAAATCACGGGTCCAATACCTTCAGAGTTGGGCAACTTGCTAAATCTCCAGTCTTTAGTCTTATTCGACAACCAAATATCTGGCTCTATTCCTGACAGCCTAGGAAATATAACCAAGCTAGTAGTACTACACCTCTATGAAAATCAGATAAGTGGTTCCATCCCCCAGCAAATTGGCAATCTGATAAACCTCAAATCCTTAGCCTTGCACCAGAACCAAATTTCCGGATCAATACCAAAAACTTTTGGGAAGTTGCAAAGCGTCCGAACACTGCAAATGTATGATAACAAATTATCAGGTTCTCTTCCTCACGAATTCGGAGATCTCATAAGCCTTGACAATCTTGGGTTAGCTAACAACTCACTCTTAGGACCTTTACCCGCAAATATATGTTCAGGTGGCAGACTTCAAATTCTCACTGTCCAATCTAATATGTTCACTGGCCCCATTCCAAGAAGTTTAAAGACATGTACTAGTCTGCTTAAAATTAACATTGAAAAGAACCAACTAACAGGAGATATAACTAGGCATTTTGGTGTGTATCCACAACTCACACTGATGCGCTTGGCATCAAATAGACTCACCGGGCAGATCTCACCAAATCTAGGTGCATGTACCCAGCTAACTGCCCTAACTCTAAGCAAAAATATGATCACGGGTTCCATACCTCCAATCCTTTCTAAATTGTCTAACCTAGGAGTACTAAAACTTGATTATAATCATCTCAACGGTAAAATTCCACAAGAATTATACACTTTAACTAATCTGTACATGCTGAACTTATCATCGAACCACTTATCTGGATCCCTACCTACACAGATAGAAAAACTAAGCAATCTAGGATATTTAGATATTTCTGGGAATAGACTGGGTGGATTAATACCTGAGGAACTAGGGGCCTGCATACACCTACAATCCTTGAAGATCAACAACAACTTTTTCACTGGGAGTTTGCCTGGTACGATTGGAAAGTTAGCGGGTCTGCAGATCATGTTAGATGTGAGCAACAATAACCTCAGTGGCATATTGCCGCAGCAACTTGGGAAGTTGGGAATGCTAGAATTTCTGAATTTATCCCATAATCAGTTCAGTGGCAGCATTCCATCCTCCTTTGCAAGCATGTTGAGCCTTTCAACACTCGATGTGTCCTACAATGCCTTGGAAGGACCAATCCCAATAACACGACTACTCCAAAATGCTTCAGCAAGTTGGTTTCTTCCCAACAAAGGTCTGTGTGGTAATCTCTCTGGCCTGCCACCTTGTTATTCAACTCCAGTAGATGGTCACCATAAACGAAAGACATTAAATGTGCTTTTTCCAATTGTTCTTGTGGTGGGTTTCGGCATTATTGGTGCAATTGTTGTCGTAATAATGCTTAGCCGAAACAAGAATAAACCTGAAGAAAGTGTTACTCCTGAAGCAAGGGAACTATTCTCTGTTTGGAATTTTGATGGAAGATTAGCATTTGACGATATTGTAAGGGCAACAGAAGACTTCGATGATAAGTACATCATTGGAACAGGAGGATACGGCAAAGTCTATAAGGCAGAGCTTCAAGACGGGCAGCTAGTTGCTGTGAAGAAGCTTCATCAAACTGAAGAAGAGTTGGATGATGAAAGAAGATTTCGTAGTGAAATGGAAATCTTAACACAGATCCGACAACGATGCATTGTCAAAATGTATGCATTCTGCTCCCATCCAGCGTATAAATTTCTAGTCTATGACTACATTCAGCAGGGAAGCCTACGCAGGATATTGGAAGATGAGGAGCTAGCAAAGGAATTGGATTGGCACAAGAGAATTTCTCTTGCAAATGATGTGGCTCAAGCAATATCTTATTTGCACCATGAATGCAGTCCACCTATAATCCATCGAGATATCACGAGCAGCAACATCTTACTTGATACAACCTTCAAGGCTTTTGTCTCGGATTTCGGCACAGCAAGGATTCTTAAGCCCGATTCATCAAACTGGAGTGCACTAGCAGGAACATATGGCTACATAGCTCCTGGTATGTACTAGAAACCTTTCTTCTCACACTAGAAGCATTCATCTCAATCCATTTATTCCTAATTCTAATGTTTTGATTTTGTGCAGAGCTATCATACACATCTGTTGTGACGGAGAAATGTGACATCTATAGCTTTGGCGTGGTTGTGCTAGAGCTAGTCATGGGGAAGCATCCAAGGGATCTATTAGACGGTAGTTTACCAAGCAAGGAACAAGCTATACTGGTAAATGATATTCTGGACCAACGGCCGACAACACCAACCATGTGGGAGGCATACCACACACTCATCCAGCGACCCTCTTCTAATCCATATCCCGTGCCTTTCAGCGCACTTGCATTATGGCAAGTAATGAATGCATGCTGATATATGATCCGAGTTCTAGTGAGAAGCCTGTGTCTATTGTAGCGGAAGCCGTTTTAGGTTTTGGTTTTGCCTTGAGTCATTCATGCCAACTATATATGTTGAAGTCTGTAATCCTATCATGACATCTCGTAGGTTTTATTTCTAGCAAAAATAATGACCGATCCATGCAGTGTGAGCCTGTTACGGCCATAGCGGCTTAGAACTGAGGCATGGTCAAGGGACGTGGGATGGCACGTTCGTGAAGCTTGGCCATGGCGCAAGATTAGTATCTTTCTGTTAGTTAGTTAGTTGAGCTAATGAGCTGTTTAAATAAAGAAGAGAACAAAGCAGAAAAGCTACAAAGTTTTACACGACGCAAATATCCTAAGTGTTCACTAATTCTTCTCCCACCCATTTCCTCCAACAATATATACCTCGGGATGAGTTGGTGACTCAATGTAATTCTATGTGTTGTAGACACTCTCCTATTGTGTGCTCGTAGTTTTCCCCGCAAGGGTTTTCCACGTAAAAAATAGTGCCCCATGTTCTTGATATTTCTCCATTTGTTTAGTTCCTGATTTCTAACAAGGCATAAATATAATTTTTTTTTCGCTGGTTGCTTGTAAAATGTAATGTGTCTATGCTTATATTTGTCATTTTCTTTTGGCTGTTGTCTGCAAGGGTACTTGGAATGGTGTACAAATATTTGTCTCTTTTTATCTACTTCTGCTCCCATGAACCTGAAGACGAATTTGGAGTCCAAAACTGACGCGATATCAGGCGGTCACAATGATCAGGATAAAATACCTTGGACCAAGCAGGAATGATCACAATGATCAAGCGGTCGATGCATAAACAGGAACAAATAATGTTAGCACGCAGAGCTAGGTGCATACAAAAAGGAAAATTACCACAGTACTGAGTAAAAGAACTTAGAGAGGGTTGTAGGGCATAAAAAGGGAAAATTACCACTGTACTAAGTATGAAGTTTTGATCGGTTGATGCATAAACATAAACAAATGAATGTAAACTTACGGATCCAGGTGCATAAAAGGGAAAAATTACTACTGTACTAAGTAAAAGGACTTACAGAGGATTGCAGTCCTTTTCCTTGGAGTCCTTGTCCTTAGGATGGAGCAACAAATGATTTACTACTACAATTAATTTCAAACATTAGTTAGCAAGATTGACATGGAACAAAGATACAACCTTCTTTCTTCTTCATGCCTAATAAAAACTTAAGAAAGGATGAGATGAGATGATATGAAAAGCCCCAGGTGACAGACAACAGTAAGAGCTAAGCTAGTGCAGTCATAGACAAGAAGAGTCTGGTATGAAAATATCCCATAATCTTTTTAACAGAAAAGTAGGTACGATTCACCTCAAATTCAACCAAGCTAGTGTAATCACAGACATACTAAGAACAAGATGCACAGCCAAATAGAGAACGGCTCCATTTACCATTGTTAAGCAACTTGTAGTGGTATATGTGAAAAGATACAAAAATTTGTCCATGCACAAACAAAGCGCCGACCATTTACATCAAGATCAAACCTACACCATAGTTTTTTTTGGTTAGTTTCAGGTACGAATTGACGTGTGCGGCACTGTAGGCAGTCCTAGTTCATCCTCGATCCTGCACAAGCAGAGGAAATCAAGCATAGAAAATTAGTCTACTGGTTTAGACACAAGCATAGGCATTCATTGAAACTGAAATGAAGCAAAGTATGTGCTGGCATGAAAGGACCGAGATGGTCAACCGGTAATTGTTTCAAAAGCGCAGGATCAAATCCATCTTATTTTGCTAGTAAGATCAAGCTGGATAAGCTCAATTGTTCACACCAACAATATAGGTATGTACCATGAAATTAAGCACAAAACACACAATTTAAGAGTTAAGAAATACTTTCATAATGATCTCAAGTATCTAGGCCATCAATTATATCATGTGACGAGATAAAGAAACCCATTTACAGCTTCAAGCATGGTGACTGCATGGAAAATGACAAGAGTGGTCGATTTCTTCCTAGGGACATCAGCACCAGTATGAGGAAAACTAGTTGATTCAGTATCTTTGAGGTGATTATATTTGGCATTTGAATTAGCTGAGAATAGCCAAGTATGGAATGAGAGCCAAGCCCCCCGTAAGTTCTTCCTCATCGAAGTCAGCTGGGACATTTTAGCTTCTACCAAGATTTTCTTGTATCTCATTGCTCACATCCATAAGATCCATCATCTCATCTTGCACGCTCTGCAGATTATAAAATCAGGCATGGATTCAGATGCAATCAAAACAAAAGTAGACCAGAAAGATATATTTAAGTTGAAAATCTTGAAAACATGAAGAATCTGGTAAACAACAGAGTGCTGCATACATCTATATCTTCAACCCTGACAGTCTTCATCATCCCTTTCAGCTCTTTATTGGCAGCCTTCATTGCAATCATCTGTTAAATGAAAGACACTTCAACACAAGTCTAGGAGCTAGAATCAGAATGTACATTGAACTAGATAGAAACTAAGGCAACATACAGTGTGTTGAGCGTCTTTAATTCCCTCTGATGCGTAAGCAACTTGGTCAAGATTATAAGTTTGGTTGTACAGCATGTCACGCTGCCCTTCATACCTGTAGAAAAAGCATGCGCAGTATAAAGGTTGGAGACTAGAACTAGATTAATAGGTTGCTGCCACAAAAAGAACAATTAAATCTTACAGGATAATCAGGTCCATATTTAACTAAGGGCAGGAGCATGGAGAACTTGGTCTTGTCCATGTGAAGAACTTGCTAGCGTTCGAAATCAGCACTTTCTATTATAGCAAGTAACTGAAACTACACAAAAATTACCTATTATTGTAAAGAAGCAAAAAAATCTAAAGGTGTATGAGAGTACATCAATCAGATTCGGGATTCAGCTATACCTTCTCGGACAGCCTTTTAGACGGTGACTTGTCAACATGGATGGGTGGCAGCGTGGTCCTGCGAGCGCCCGTGAAGAGAGGGGAAGAAGACGTCGCTGCAGCGCGTTGTGGGCATTTCATCGAACATGTGGTGTGCGGGAGCTGATTTTTATGGCCTCGCTCACCTTCTCCTCCTCTGAATCCTCTTCCTGCCCCTGAAATCGAAAATCGACTCTGAAACCACGAAAATCAGCATCAACAACCCGATTGCCTTCATGCTGTTGAGTAAATAGGCAATTTCTCGATTAAACTAATCCACAAGTAAATCACTAGCATGGCATTGATACATATAATCGCATACTGATATTCAGTCAAACTAGCACATACTACGCTAATTGCAGAAAGATCTACGTATAACGCTAGCATGGGTAAAACAGAAAACAGTAGGAGCGGGATAAACGAGTTATACCCTCCAGTAGGCCATGCAGAGGCCGCGGCTTTGGTGACAGCAGCGGCGTCCTCGGCGGCCTTCTTGTCAGCTTCAGCTTTCTCGGCAGCGGCACGTTCGGCGTCGGTGGACATGGTGATGATGAAGGCAACGCGGACATAGAGGAAGTAGACGATCGGAAGTGAGCAGTCGCGTAATCGCTGCCCAAAAACCTATTCGCCCCTCACACCGTACAGGAACCAGAATGGCGTGGTTTCGGAGACCTGCTCTCCCATCGACCATGTACGCGGCGGACGGGATGGAGTCACCGGCGGCAGCAGCAGCAAGGGAATGACGGTGGGCGTGCGCTTGGAGCAGATGTGATATGTTCGTGGCGGCTAGGGTTAGGAGACACCGCACACTTATATAGGCGCAGCCGCGTGGAGAGACATGGGCTCGACCCACGTCCGAGTCCGTGACAGCCCACGATCCGACGTCTCAGATCGTGGCCTAGCTGTCAGAGAACTCTCCGTTAGTGACTGGCAAAAATAAGCGTGTAGGTGTGAGCTCGGCTCGGCTCAATCCCGCAACCCGTGGCGCGGCGGGCGGCGGAGGAGGAGTGCGCGAGGGCCTCTTCTCTTCTCAAGCTCCAATAGCATGCAGAAGAGAAACCTTATAAGGAGGTCCAACTCCTCTTTCACTTCCGGGGTGGGACTAAACTTCCCACTACACCTAGTGCCATATAACCCACATGGGCCCTTAGAGATTTTTCAGAAATTACTATATGGGCCTAGAGCCCATCTCAAATTTCAGCAATCCCCCACCAGATCTCGAGGGCCCATTGTGTCCTCTGTTCCAATTACTATTTCGATATACCAGTGTTTTAGTGAAGACCTGTTAAGGTTGAGCTTCACCTAGAGCAAGTAGCTACACTCCTTCACAACTGAACAATGGACTATGCCTTGAATTGTCAGTTTGGCGTAAAGAAGTTTCACCACATTTCTCACTAGTACTGGGCTGCCGAAGGCTGACCCCTCGGGTGGAGCATATAAGTCACACTCCTGGCCTATTCATGAGCTTACTAGAGATCACCCCAATCTCATAGACTGTGACCAGCAGTCGGGCTCATATAGGTGTGTTCCTCCAAAGATCGCTCTGTAGGATAGCATCTTGCTTATATAAGCTTCGGAACACATTAAGACAGTAGTCATCCTACCATACAGTATCGAGAGTATTGCATCTCCAACGGAGTGGGTTAGTATAGTTACTCTCCTCAGTTCACCACTGGCTTGTTTTCCCAAGTCCTAATTCACGGGATCTCCGATCACATAGGTTGGGTTACTACCATGGCAACTCATGTGGGTCTCATACCCATCTCCCTCAATGCATTATCTATCAAAACACGTGATAGCCCTTTCGTAAAGGGATCTGCCAGATTCTTAGCCGTATGGACATAGTCCAACACTATCACTCCGGAGTTTCTTAATTTTCTGACAGCTTTTAATCTCATTCTTATGTGTTTGCTGGACTTCATGTTGTCCTTTGAACTCTTCACCTTGGTGATGACAGTCTGATTGTCACAGTTCATAAGGATAGCCGGAACCGGTTTATCAACCAATGGCAAGTCCATCAAAAGATCTCGAAGCCATCTCGCTTCAACACCAGATGTGTCTAATGCCGTTAATTCTGCTTCCATTGTCGATCTCGTTAAGATCGTTTGCTTGCAAGACTTTCAGGAAACAGCGCCACCTCCAAGAGTAAACATATACCCAGTTATGGCCTTCATCTCATCAGCATCAGAGATCCAATTTGCATCACTATACCCTTCAAGTACCGACAGGTCTCTGGTATAGTGAAGTCCATAGTTCATAGTACCTTTCAGATAGCGCATAACTCGCTCAACAGCATGCCAATGTACATCACCCGGTTTGGAAACAAACCGGCTCAGTTTGCTCACAGCAAACGCGATGTCGGGCCTCGTTGCGCTCGCTAGGTACATCAGTGAACCAATGATTTGAGAGTATCTCAACTAATCTATAGCCGTGCCTTTGGACTTTCGAATCAACACGCTAGGATCATATGGTGTTTGAGATGGTGTGCAATCTGAATATCCAAAACGAGTCAACACCTTCTCAACATAGTGGGATTGCAGAAGTGTAATCCCACCCTCATTATCTCTCAGTAGCTTGATGTTCAAGATAACATCAGCCACACCAAGGTCTTTCATCTCAAAGTTCTGAGACAGAAACGACTTGACCTCCTCAATGACTTTGAGGTTGGTTCCGAATATCAGTATGTCATCAACATACAAGCACAGTATAACTCCTTCGCCCCCCACCATGGCGATGGTATACACATTTGTCAGCCTCATTAACAACGAAACCAACAGATGTCAGAGTTGTATTAAACTTATCATGCCATTGCTTAGGTGCTTGCTTCAGGCCATATAAAGATTTCAGCAACCTACACACCTTTCTTTCCTGACCATCTATCATAAAGCCATCTGGCTGTTGCATGTAGATTTGCTCGTTTAGCTCTCCATTCAGAAAAGCCGTCTTAACATCCATCTGGTGGACGAGAAGACCATGCGAGGCTGCCAACGAGAGTAATACTCGAATGGTGGTCAGTCTAGCCACAGGTGAATAAGTGTCGAATAAATCTTCCTCTTCTTTCTGGTCATAGCCCTTGGCCACAAGCCTAGCCTTGTACTTTTTAATTGTACCATCGGGCCTAAGCTTCTTCTTGAACACCCACTTACATCCTAATGGTTTGCAACCATAGGGACGTTCAGTGATCTCCCATGTCCCGTTAGCCATGATGGAATCCATCTCATTACGGACCGCATCCTTCCACTAGTCAGCTTCTGGAGAGGCATACGCTTCTGAAATAGAAGTGGGAGTATCATCCACGAGGTACACGAAGAAATCATCACCAAAGGTCTTTGCAGTCATTTGTCTCTTGCCCCTACCAAGGGTTTCCTCGTCATCCTCCTCAGGATTTTCATCATGTGTTTGTTCGTAATATTCCATAGGGATGGCAGGTTCAGGAGTCTCTTCAGATTCCTGTCTAGAAGTGCTTTGCATATCTCTCATAGGAAAAATATCCTCGAAGAATGTAGCATCCTTAGACTCCATAATTGTACCGACCTTCTGGTCAGGTACCTCAGATTTCACTACTAGAAATCTATAGCCAACGCAGTTCTTAGCGTAGCCCAAATTAACGCAGTCCACAGTCTTGGGTCCAAGCTTACGCTTTTTGGGGATCGGCACATTGACTTTCGCCAGACAGCCCCAAGTGCGCAAGTACGAGAGTGTTGTCCTTCTCTTTGCCCATTTCTCATAGGGAGTGATCTCATTATCCTTTGTCGAAACTTTATTCAGGACATGACATGCCGTCAATATAGCCTCCCCCACCATGCCTTGGATAAACCCGATGTATCTAACATGGCGTTAACCAAATCAGTTAGAGTACGGTTTTCCGTTCGGCAACCCCGTTTGACTGGGGTGAATAGGGAGGCATCCTCTTATGAATAATGTCGTGTTCCGCACAGAAGGAATCAAACTCACTCGAGAAGTACTCTCCACCACGATCTGACCGGACTCGTTTAATTTTCTTTTCAAGTTGATTCTCAACTTCTGCCTTATAGATTTTAAAGTAGTGTAGAGCCTCATCTTTAGTATTTAACATATACACATAGCAATATCTAGTGGAATCATCTATCAATGTCATGAAGTATTTCTTTCCACCTTTAGTCAATACACCATTCATCTCACAAAGATCAGAATGTATGAGTTCTAATGGTGCCAAGAGTCTCTCCTCCGCGGCCTTGTGAGGCTTGCGAGGTTGCTTAGCTTGCACACATGAAAGGCACTTAGAACCTTTGGCTAAAGTAAAACTCGGGATTAAATCCAACTTGGCTAGCCGCGTCATAACACCGAAACTAATGTGACAAAGACGTGAATGCCAAACTTCAGATTCATTAACATTCGAATGAACATGGTTCACGACTTATTACAAAAATCTGCGAGGGAAAGGCGGAACATCCCTCCGCTCTCATAACCTTTTCCAACAAAGAGTCCATATTTCGTAACAACTAATTTATTAGACTCAAAAACCAACTTAAACCCTTCTCTACATAGAAGGGAGCCACTAACGAGGTTCTTCTTGATGGCGGGGACATGCTGCACGTTCTTCAGCTGCACGATCCTTCCCGAAGTAAACTTCAGATCGACCGTGCCAACACCATGAACAGAAGCACTCGCGCCATTCCCCATCAATACGGACCCGTGGCCTGTGACCTGGTAAGAAGTGAACAATGACATGTCAACACACACATGTACACCTGCACCTGTGTCCACCCACCAATCGGTGGGCTGAAACACTGAAAAAAACAGTAAATAAATTACCATACCCAGGTGCACCATTCTCATTGTTGTCCATAATCATGTTGACGGACTTGGAGTCCTGTCCTGACTTCTTGTACTTGTTTGGGCACTTGTTGGCCCAATGTTCAACCGAACCATAAGTAAAGCAGCCCTCGTCCTTCTTGTTTTTCTTGAAGGTCTTCTTACCCTTTTTCTTAAAGTCGGTATTGTGTTGGACACCGTTCTTTCCCTTGGGCTTGTGGGAGTGGAAGTTCTTCTAGTTCACCATGTTGGCGACAGAAGTCCCTTCGACCCCTTTCCCGTGCGAGTCCTTTGCCCTTGAATTCTGCTCAACACTCAGATGGCTAATGACATCCTCCACAGAGAATTCACGCCTCTGATGTTTCAGAGTGGTGGCAAAGTTCCTCCAGGAATTAGGGAGCTTAGCGATTATGCAGCCCGCGACAAACTTGCCCGGTAACTCGCACTTAAGAAGTTCAAGCTCCTTAACAATGCATATTATCTCATGAGCCTGCTCCAATACAGGACGGTTTTCAACCATCTTGTAATCGAGGAACTGCTCTATAATATACATCTCGCTTCCGGCATCGGCTGCCCCGAACTTAGATTCGAGCGCCTCCCACAAGTCCTTGGCGACATGCACATGTAAATATGCGTCGACCAGTTTATCTCCGATCACGCTAAGAACTGCTCCGAGAAACACAACGGTAGCCTCCTTGAACGCCTTCTCCTGTTCAGGAGCAATCGTTCCCGTGGAGACACCGGTGTCCCAGAACACGTTCATAGCCGTGAGCCATAACGTGGTCTTAGTCTGCCAACGCTTAAAGTATGTACCGGTAAACTTATCTGGTTTCAGTGCAGCGGCAAAGCCACTTGCCGAAAAATTCCCTCCACATAATAGGTTTTTGGATTGTTGAGTAAATAGGCAATTTCTCGATTAATTTAATCCACGAGTAAATCACTAGCATGGCATTGACACATATAATCGCATACTGATATTCAGTCAAACTAGCACATACTACGCTAATTGCAGAAAGATCTACGTATAACGCTAGCATGGGTAAAACAGAAAACAGTAGGAGTGGGATAAACGAGTTATACTCTCCAGTAGGCCATGCAGAGGCCGCGGCTTTGGTGGCAGCAGCGGCGTCCTCGGCGGCCTTCTTGTCAGCTTCAGCTTTCTCGGCGGCGGCACATTCGGCGGCGGTGGACATGGTGATGATGAAGGCAACGCGGACGTAGAGGAAGTAGACGATCGGAAGTGAGCAGTCGCGTAATCGTTGCCCAAAAACCTATTCGCCCCTCACCCCGTACAGGAACTAGAAGAGCGTGGTTTCGGAGACCTGCTCTCCCGTCGACCGTGTACGCGGCGGACGGGATGGAGTCACCGGCGTCAGCAGCAGCAAGGGAACGACGGTGGGCGTGCGCGTGGAGCAGATGTGATATGTTCATACCGCACACTTATATAGGCGCAACCGCGTGGAGAGACGTGGGCTCGACCCACGTCGTGGCCCAGCTGTCAGAGAACTCTCCGTTAGTGACCGGCAAAAATAAGAGCGTAGGTGTGAGCTCGGCTCGGCTCAATCCCGTAACCCGCGGCACGGCGTGACGAGGCGGGCGGCGGAGGAGGAGTGCGTGAGGGCCTCTTCTCCTCTTAAGCTCCAATAGCATGTAGAAGAGAAACCCTTATAAGGAGGTCCAACTCCTCTTCCACTTCCGGGGTGGGACTAAACTTCCCACTACACCTAGTGCCATATAACCCACATGAGCCCTTAGAGATTTTTCAGAAATTGCTATATGGGCCTAGAGCCCATCTCAAATTTCAGCACATGCATCGCATAAATCACAAGAAGTTGAGAAGAGCACCCAGCTTGTCATAGCAGAGGTCGCAGGCGTGGTCGGTGGCGTTGTCGTGCAGCTAGCCGGCGAGCAGGCACGACAGTCGCTGCAATCGGCGGGGGCGCGGCCCGAAGCTCGGTGGTGGGGGGTCGTGGCGCCTGGCGCGGCTCGGGGTCGACCGCCGGGAGCTCGGCCAGCGCCGCTTGGAGGACGGACGACGGCGATGGGGCGGGCTGCCAGGGGCGAACCAACCCAAAGAAAAGGACGTGTGGCCCAAGTGAGTGAGAGGGGCCAGTTCTTGTTTTCCGCTCACTGCTATGGGCTGGGCCCATTGCCAGTTTCCCCTGTTTTTATTTGGTTTTTATAAGTTTTTATTATGTTGATTACTTTTGGTTCAGGGTGGCTTTTTTGTTTTTGTTTTTTGTTGTTCTCGAAATTATCCTTTTCTTCGATTTTTATTTGTTTATACTATACGTGCAATGCACGTTAATTTGGAAGTATATTAAGTGCATGCGGATATTAAATACGATATTATTTACGTGTTATTATGTGATTAGCACTATTTTTGATATGAAATTAATTGCACGCTAAACGTGTTGAGCGCTCGACATTGAAGCAGTCTAGATTGTTGGATTGATATGATTTGATGGCCGAGATTAATTGGATCTGCCCATTTGGATCTTTTTATATTGGTATAGATATAGATATAGATGTTTGTCTTCATTTATAATTATAACGCTGGTGTATATGTGAACATTTTTAAAAATAGCTTTTGTAATACTCCCTCCGTTCCTTTATATAAAGTGTATTTGTTTTTGATAATATTTCAAAATGTAAGGTGCATTTCTTATAATTCCTCATAATTTCATTGTTAGCCCTTTAGAAAAAGAAAAATATCTCTCTCATGATTGTCTGTATATCTTCTTGTAGCAAAAGAAGGAAAGTATCTTTCTGTCGATCGCATGTATCTCATACTTTTCTGGACTAACTGATTTATTTGATACTAACCAATAAATTTTTCAAGGGTAATTTCTTCCTAACAAGTCGATAATTTGATGCCTTGATCACCGTGCCGAAAATAATACACGTTACATAAAGGAATGAAGGGAGTAAATTTTTAATATATATTAACTTGTTTTAACAATATTTTAAAGACATGTCTTTGAAATGTATATTTTAAGAAAATCCGCATTCGCCTCTTGTAACTCCTAACTAGGGGTTAAATAGGTTATCCGCACGTTGCTACCTCGATCTCTCCCTTCTAGAGGTATCGTCGGCGGCCAGAGGTGCGGGGAGTTAATTTTCAATGGACATGTTGTGTGATGGTGTCTTTTTATACTGAAAAAGTCTTTTGCCCCGCTTTATATATCAAGCACCGACCAACAAGCATCCAGTACAAACACACGTCACCGTAACACACGCACACACCCAAGACAAGATACATAGGCGCTGAGCGCAACAACACCACTCCTAGCAATACTACAACGAAGAGATGAAGTTACATATGACGAACCATGGGCTCCAAGACGGCGCCTTCAGGAAGGGTATGACACCGGAGCGCTGCCACCGCCCGATCCAAGGATCAGAGTTTCCCCTGGAGCCGCATGACGGGCAATGAGAGCCGCGACGACGCCTTCAAGAAGGGAACGATCTTCGCCGCCGCCGGTCCGTCCAAAGATAGAACAGGTTTTCACCTCGGCCACCACTCACCGCCACTGAACGGCACATCCCGGCAACCACGCCGCCCACACGGCCATGGTGACCGGGCAGCGCCATAGCACGGGCTCTGTCCAAAAGCACCGTGCTACCACCACCAGGGCCGCGGCCCCGGCATCCAAGACCTTTACACCACCTCACACGAGACCCGCCTCCACCCCAACGAAAGAGACGAGCGGAAAGGTCCCCCCCTTTCGCACCCCTGGGCGACCCCCAGCGTCGAGACCCGATTGGCTGGCCAGAACTGGCATCCACCGACCCGTCCTGCTGACCCGAGCGCGAGATGAGCGCGGTCCTGCAGCACCAAGAGGGGGACGAGGTCAGTCCTGCTGCAACGTGCGCGAGACGAGCTCGATCCCGCTGCACCGTGCGCGAGACGAGCGGTGGACCGCAGCTGGGTGAGGACCAGCCCTTTGATGGGAGTAGCGCCCAGATGACGAGGAGATGGGGCGAAGGTCGAGATGGTCTGACCGCAGACGAGCCGACGCGGGAGAAGCCGGCCGCTGCCGCGGGCAGAACCGCAACCACCGCCACTGCGCCGCCACCCCGACCACCCGAGATGGCCCCGGTCGAGGCAGCCGCCCGCAGCCCTAGCCGAACGCGGCCCGCGCCGCCGAGAGGTCAGATCTGGCCGGGCCACTTGCCGCCATCCCCGACCCCTGGCTCGCACCACTACCACCCTCCTTGACCCGCGCCGACCATGGCCCGCCCCGCAGGAGGTCAGATCTGGCCGAGCTACGCCTTGCCAGCCGCCGTCCCCGACTCCAGCAGGCACATCCACCGCGCCACCGCCCGCCACGAGCAGGATCCGGCCAGGGCCGAGCCGGATCTCGCCACTGCGGCCGCGACGGGGCATACCACCGCCCAGCAGCCCACCAGCGACGCCAACAGCACCCGCCGTCGCCGGGACGGCCGTCACCGCCGCGCCGCCGC
>NC_057796.1:2858670-2860535 GCF_018294505.1 Triticum aestivum | reverse complement strand
CCGGTCGATGGTGTCTTTTTTCTTTGTGCCGGCTACTGTTTTCCTGGATCAATCTTACTTAGACACCACCGGCAAGAAAAAAACTGTTTTCCTTGATGAATACCAAATATGATACACCTTTGGGTGTCAGCATTGAGTTTGAAAGCTGGAAAAATAGAAATTGACTAGGAGCATAGGCCCCACTCTGCCTAATGTAGGTTTGCCATGGTACCTGATCAAGTCCTTACCGCCGCGGCTTGCACGAGGGTTAGGGAGTCAGGGGTGCGCATGGGAGGTTGTGTTGGAACCAAGGAAAAAAACGCATGGTAGCGGTTACCTGCCCCCAAGACGCTGCATCCAGGGCCATATGGTCAACCACTCATCACTAAAAGATGCACGTAAAAAGGGTAAATCCGAAGCAGTCAAAACGAACGGCCGAGGTGAAAAACAAAATACTCTCTGTTTTCATTCACTATGCATATTTGCTTTGGTCTAAGTCAAACTTTAAAAAACTTGATCAAGTTTATAGAAAATAATATAAACATTTATACGAACAAATATATATGATGTGGAAATATATTCGATGATCAATCCAACAGTATTAGTTGGTATTGAAGATGTTAACCTTTTTTTTCTAAAAATTTTGTCAGAATTTACAAAGTTTGACTTTAAAAAAAGAAGCTAATATGCCGAGTAAATACAGACATAGGCAGTACTTACTGCACATGAATCTTGCCATTTGCAGCAGGTGAGCAGCAAGATGTTCTTTCACTTTTAAGAGAATGTATATATACTTACTTAAGTTTTCCGAGATTTTTAGTCCAACTGAATGCATATGACAAGATTGCAGCGTAGTAGACAGACAGATGTCTACACAAAACAGAGCACAAGCAGAGCAGTCTTCCTTCCTGCACCACTCTGCTGCCTCTCTCGTCTCAGCCAGCCTTGGCATGCAATACAGTGCTTGCTTTCACCACTATGTCATGTGTATATACTGATAAGAGATTTTGATATCAATTCAACCTATAAACTCCATCGTATTCAACTCAGCATGTGCCATCATAGTAGACATGCTAACAACAGGATGTACTGACAAGAGCTTCATCGTTCAGAGGATCATAGAACGAATCTCTCCATGCACAAACCAAGGCGCCTACTATTTACTCGAGATCAAACCAACACCTATAGATTTGAATCCATGCGTTTGCTACTGTACTCTCCGTAGTCCCAGTTCATCCTCCTGTCCTGCACAGGCAGAAAAAAAAAACAAGCACCAGGTCAGACAAAAGCAATTAGCTGAGCACATCATTCTACTGGTGGAGAGCCAAGCTAGATGTTTCAAAGCTCAAGATAATGTCTGTCCATGCATTAGAGGCTAGGTGCATCGTAGCCTGTTTCTATTTTCGCTGGCGGTGGCATATTTTCTTTTTCTTTTTGTCAAGCTCCGTTTGTGTGCCAGATTTGGACCTCACACTATGTTCCACACTTTATTTAATAATATAGTTGCATTCATCATTCTGATGCAGAGGCCTGGGATCATCCCCCTTTTGTATATTGCTCCTGGTAAGTGAATAAAACAAGATGATAGGCAACAGATGCTCAACAAAAGGCAATTGTTTACATTGCTCCTGGTATGTACTAGTATAACCTTGTTTCTCACATCAGGAGCATTCGTGTCTATCCATTTATTCCCGATTCTAATATTTTCGACGGTTTTGTGCAGAACTGTCGTACACATCTGTTGCAAGAAGAGCTAGCACGGTTTCAACCAAGTGATGGTGTTTCCGTTCAGCGATCCCGTTTTGTTGGGATGTGTATGGACAGGATATGCGATGAGAAATACCAATGCGCCGAAAAAATGTATGCAAGCAATGCTTTTCGCCCAC
>NC_057796.1:2856601-2858290 GCF_018294505.1 Triticum aestivum | reverse complement strand
ATTTTTGCGTTGAGGAGTCGTTCAACATGTGCTTGAAAATTATGGAAAATTTGTTCGACATCAGATTTATTCCTAAGAAGATAAATCAAAGTAAAACGACTAAAGTCATTAACGAAGCTGACATAAAATTTAAAACATCCAGAGGAGGCGAGGGCAGCCCCCTGGCCCACACATCGGTATGAATAAGCTCTAGCAGTTTTGAAGAAACACGGGAATAATTATTGTAAGGTAATTGATGACTTTTGGTGCGTTGACACGCATCACAAACGAAAGTATCATGACCCGACGAACAAGGAAGTTTATTTGACCGGGCGACATAATCAACTACATTATTTGAAGGGTCATACACATTATTTGAAGGGTGATGCATTAACAGAGAGCATCATATATACACTCAGTGGAGGTCTCTACCATGTCATAAAGATTTTGGGGAAGATAACCCATACTTTATTCGACCGAACACACTTTGGCATAAATTCCATGCACACACCTACTTGCGAATAACACATGTGTGTATATTTTTACATGACAAAGTAAGAAATGTGAATTTTTATTACGCACTCTAAATATTTTGACAACATGCATGGTTGTATTGTCATCATTTTCCTGAAATGCTCTATGACTTGTTCCCTAATCATGATTACAATGAGAAGTATATATGAGAAGTAAGAAATGTATAATCCTTCACATCTGATTATATTAAGACATAGACCCGTAAAAAGAAGATTAGGTTAGACATAGATAATTGAGACATTTACATTTGTGCCCCTCGAACTCACTACTCAGATTTACTTCCAATTTTGAAGCATGCTCAAATTTGTCCATCTGCCATTAATTGCACTTATAGAAATGGCCTTATGTGCCGTTTCCGTCCAATCAAAGCTCTTTGACCAGTATCTCACCGTTTCTTTGACAATTTTACCTCTGTCTCCATGTGTCACTTACTGGTGGGACCCACTCCCATTTTTTTAAACACCCTTTCTCTCGCACACACTTACATGTGGGTCCTAGCTAGGAAAACTAAAATGAAAAGTATATCCATGTGTTACTTACGGGTGGGCCACCATCCATAGAAAAAAGAAGCAAAATTCTCGCTCTCCTCTCTTTCTTTCAATTACAAGTGGGCCAAAGAAAAAAGGAAAAATAAAAACTATTCTCTTTCTCTCACCTCTCTCTCCCCCGAGGAATAATGGGCCGACGACACTCTCTCTCAACTCCGGCGAGAGTGCCGAAAGTGCCGCTTCCGGCGCTAGCCTCCCCTGACGCCGCAGCCCTCTTGCCCTCGTTCTCTCTCTCTGTCGCTCGCCCGATTTCTCTATCCCTCCCTCTAGCCCTCTCCCGCAAGCACGTCGGAGAGTGCCCAGTCGCCATCGTCTGTCAAGAACATAGCCAACAGCAACCCCATGCCCCGCCACTTCGCCAGGAAGCTCTTACGACATGAACTCATCCTAAAATCCTATGAATTCAACCAAAGATGTCAAGGACTGAGCGCCAGGACGCATCTTCCCCACCTCTGGCCTCGGACCGCCGCATTCGATTCGACGCCATTGAGGCACACCGGCCGATTCCTGCCGCTCATCGGGCATCGGGATGTATCAAAGAATACATGGGCGTCCTCCATAGCAAGCCCCATGACGTCGAGTTGTATTCCCCGCGAGCTCCGAGCTTTGCCATGGCCACCATCGTCGA
>NC_057796.1:2837482-2856215 GCF_018294505.1 Triticum aestivum | reverse complement strand
TTTTCCCTCTCCCTCCCCTCGCATGGAAGCTCACCTCCTTGCACCACCTAGAGCCGCCGCGGGAATGGTTGCCGCCGTTTGCTCATGGTCCTACGAGGATATCCCTGGACGCGGTAGATCTAGGGCTATCGTCTGGTTGCCTCTGCTGGCCTCCTTGCGGCCTCCCTGCGTGCCTCCGCCGCGGGAATTTCTTGCCACGGGCAACCGTCAGCATAAGCCACGATTTTCTAATTGAGCCAGCCTAACCCAACGTTAACTAAAACAAAATATTTGAGAAAATATGATAAGTTTGACATGTGGGCCTGATATTTTGTTTGACTAGTCCTTTTGTATTTTCATTTTATTTCTTGTAGCTAGGACCCACCTATAAGTGTGTGTGAGAGAGAGGGGGGTGAGAGAAAGGGTTTTTTCAATAAAAAAAGTAGTAGGTCCCACCGGTAAGTGACACATGGAGACTGGGGCAAAATTGTCAAGAAAGGGTGAGATACTAGTCAAACAACTTTGACTGGACGGAAACTGCACGAAAGGGCATTTGTATGAGTGCAACTAATGGTAGAGGGGCAAATTTGAGTATGCTTCGAAATTAGGGGTAAATCTGAGTAGTGAGTTCAAGTTAGGGGCACAAATGTAAATGTCCCTACATAATTCAGATTGGGGTTTGATTATTTTCACATTTCTTGATTATTCTATTTTTGATACCATGAATGTTTTAGCGTCATTATCTCAAAAATATTCTATGACTTGTAATTAATATCCTTAATCATGATTATAATTTAAGAAAAGTCCACTTTAGAACATTAAACTTCTCACTTGGTTTAAAATGCAACCCCTAACTTCAAAATTGGTCATCCCGCACCCTGAACTAACAATCCAGCTTAGGAATAAACCCCTCGTCCGGTTTTGACTCACTCGAATGGCTTTGACCTTGTTGACTGTTGAGTCAGCACGACATCGTCAGTTTTTGAACCTTTTTTCGACATGTTTTTACCACCTCCCCCTTCTCTCCCGGCCGCTCAAGCATCCAGCCGCCACCAGGCCAGCCCATGAGCGCCTATCTATCCAGCATGTTCTGGAAGCGGCCATATTCCTGAAATGTAGATACGGCGGCGGCGGGCTCCTGCTCGTCGGGCAAGAGGCCACGACGGCTGGTCCATGGACCCGTGTGGCTGCTCCCTTCGCCCATTTGACTCCACCCCCGGCAGTGCCCTCTTGCCGCTGGAGAAAGCCCAAGGTGGATCTCGCTGGAATATGTCGGCTCGTAGGTGCAGGACGCGGCACTACACAAATTCATTGGCGGTGGCGGCGCGCATCGTCGCTGGGAGCGGAGGCGCTGAGATCTCCGCGTACTCCAGAGGCCATGTAGATGTGCGGCGAGAAGAGTAGCATTCGTGGTGGTGTGGGTCATGTGTTGTCGCGGCTCGAGTAAGAAGGTGTTGGCAGGTGATAGGCGCCAGGGAGGGCAGGAGCGATGCGGGGTGGGGTGTCGTAGCGGGGTGACATGCCAGGGTGGTCCAGGGCACATGTGCGGCGGTGCCTCAGGTCAATGGGAAGGTAAGGTTCAAGCCGGAACGATGTGAGAGGGGTGGTTCTGGTGAGAAGTGGAGGCGTAGGATCCGGGGTTAGGTGGGTGCCACATGTAAGGAGTTGACATGGTGGGTCGACTCAGTAGCCAACACGGTCCAAGCCGTCAAAGCAGGGTTCATTCCTAACTAAGAGTAGTTATGATCTATTAGTTCTTAGGTCTCGAAACTGGAATTAAGGTTGCGGCAACCCATATGAATCTATAATACATAAATAGCTTATCCCCACTATCTTATTTTTCTTTGACATGCAGCCTATTCACGTCAGCAAATGTATCATGAAATCACCTCAGTGTGTTGCAAGTTCTCGTAAAAGCGTGCAACCCAAAAACAGTCCACACATCCATGGCCGTGGCCACTGATATTTTACTTATTGTATTTTTCCTCTGCTTCTATTATTTCTTGTACTCAAAAGATGCTCACATGCTACGCATTGTTTGCAACACGCATCAAATTATGAGAGCATCATCATACATACAATCAGTGGAGGTCTCTTTCATATCACAAAGAATTCGGAGAAGATAATCCTTACTTTATTCGACTGAACACACTTTGGCATAGATTCCATGCACGCACCTACTTATGAATAAGAATAACACATGTGTATAGGACGCAGAGTTTCTTAGCTCGGGTGAACAGTAAAATCAAAACAAAACAAAATCCAAATTTTTTTTGGAACAAACATTGACAAAAGTTTTAAGTGCTTGCGAAAATTCATCACGAAATCACATTCCTAGAAGGCGTGGTGAAATTAAAAAACAAAATCGATACTCTGAAAATGCTACTTCCGAAAGCATTTTGGAGCATTGAATTTGTTTTTTTGCGCCACGCCTTACAGAAATGTGATTCCATGATGAATTTTTGCAAGCACTTAGAACTTTTGTCAATGTTTCTCCCAAAAAGAATTTGGCTTTAAAAAAAAATTCGATTTTACTGTTCACCAGGCTCAAATGAGCTCGGGAGCAGAAAGACACTTTCGCATGTGTATATATGTTTATATGAGAAAGTAAGAAATGTGGATTTATATTACGTACTCGAAATACTTTGACACAGCTCGTATTTTCATCATTTTTGTGAAATGCTCTATGACTTTAACTTGTAAATAACATCCCTAATCATGATTATAACTGAATACTACTAGTAGTTTTCGCATATTGCATTGCATATATGGGTCATTTATGTTTGACAAGGTAAATCTTAATTACCAGGAGAAGTTAAACAAGTGAGGATCAAGAGTTGCACAGCAAGCCGGCCATGACCTTGTCGACCTAGCCAGCTAGCAAGCTCTCGCTTGGCTATTTAATGCCTGCCTTGGCTACCAGCGTTCCACAGCACATACACGAAGAGCTAACAATGGCAGAACGTGGCGGACTGCTTACGTTTCTCCTCCTGGGGCTCTTTCTCGGCCTCGCTGGATCCAGTCCGCCGCCGGAGCCGGTAGAGTGCGCGCATGGCACGTCCGACTGCACCGTCACCAACGTGTATGGTTCCTTCCCGGACCGCACCGTCTGCCGCGCGGCCAACGCCACGTTCCCGCGCACCGAGGAGGAGCTCGTGGCAGCCGTGGCTGCCGCCGCCGCAGCCAAGCGCAAGGTGAAGGTGGCCACGAGGCACTCCCACAGCTTCACCAAGCTGGCCTGCCCCGGCGGCCGTGACGGCACGATCATCAGCACCAAGCGGCTCAACAAGACGGTGAGCCTCGACGCTGCCAAGGGGCTGATGACGGTGGAGAGTGGCATGGTGCTCAAGGACCTGATCCAGGCGGCCGCGGAGGCGGGGCTGGCGCTACCGCACTCGCCCTACTGGTACGGAGTCACCATCGGGGGCCTCCTTGCCACGGGTGCCCACGGCAGCTCGCTGTGGGGCAAGGGCAGCGCCGTCCACGAGTACATCGTCGGGATGAGGATCGTAACGCCGGCGCTGGCCAGCCAGGGATTCGCCGTGGTCAGGGAGCTCAGCGTGGGAGACCCTGACCTCGACGCGGTCAAGGTATCTCTGGGCGTCCTCGGCGTCGTCTCGCAGGTAATACCTGCTCCTCCGTGACTTTGCACAAATCACAAATGCAAGATGAAAGTTCTTTCTCTTCTTTTTTTACGAGAAAGATGAAACTTCTTTCGACTAAACGATCGATAGATTTACATTAATCACTACTCATCATTCATGGAATGAAAACTAAGTATATATTGGAGTACGATTAATTAACTACTCATTGTTCACAAATATAACATGTCTTGAATATTTCAATATGAACCACATACGGACAGAAATAAGTGAACAAACACTAAAACTTGTATATGTATATTTGTGAACCGAGGGAGAACTAATTTTTGGTCCACCCAACCAGAAAAAGAAAAAACAAAAAAAGGAAGGCACTAACAAAATTTGGGCTTCGATAACTGCCACACGTGTGGCATGTAGTAACACCGTCATACGTCTTTTACACTAAAGTTGCCATCTAGAAAAAAAATCTCTAAAAAATCGAAACTTGCCATCCAAATAGAAAGTCGCCATGCTTCACATTTAAAGTTGCCATCCCCTTGTAATTAAAGTTGCCATCAAATAACATGTGGCCGTTATCATTTGGGTAAAAAAATTGGACATGCGCAGGTCACGCTAGCCTTGCAGCCAATGTTCAAGCGGTCAGTGACGTTCGAGACACGTGACGACATGGACTTACCGGCGCAGGCCGCCGTGTGGGGCAGGCTGCACGAGTTCGGCGACATGGCATGGCTGCCATGGCAAGGCAAGGTGATCTACCGCAAGGACAACCGTGTACCCGTCTCGACCAAGGGCCACGGCCTCAATGACTACCTCGGCTATCGCTCGAACCCGACCCTAGCACTCATCACGGACAGAGCCACCGAGGAGCGCCTGGAGGAGGACAATAGTGACATCGCCCGTTGCCTGGCGGCGCGGGTGCCATCGGCGCTATTCGAGCTGCAGGGCTACGGCTTCACCAATGATGGCTCCTTCTTCACAGGGTGGCCTGTGATCGGGTTCCAGAACCGTATCCAGGCGTCTGGCACGTGCATCAGCAGCCCAGAGGACGGACTCCTCTCCACATGCACATGGGACCCGCGCATCCGGAGCCCCTTCTTCTATAGCTCCAGCTTCAGCATAGCGCTTTCCAAGGCGCCGTCATTCATCGCCGAGATGCAGAAGCTCCGCGACCTCAAGCCTTGCGCCTTCTGCGGTCTCGATGCCACGCTGGGTGTGCTCCTCCGCTACGTCAAGGCCTCCTCCGCTTACCTTGGCAAATCAGAGGACTCGATCGACTTCGATTTCACCTACTACCGGAGCTACACCCAAGGCGAGCCACGTGCCAACTCTGATGTGGTCGATGAGCTCGAGCAGTTGGCACTGTGCAAGTACGACGCCGTACCTCACTGGGGCAAAAATCGCAACTTTGCCTTTGACGGCGTCATTGCCAAGTACCCCAAAGCCGCTGAGTTCCTCAAGGTGAAGGCCAGGTACGACCCTGATGGGATCTTTTCCAGCGAGTGGAGTGACCAAGTGCTCGGCGCCAAAGGCAGCTCCAATATGGCTGAGAAAAGTTGCGGCATCGAAGGGATCTGCATCTGCTCTGATGACTCGCACTGCGCTCCAGAGAAGGGATACTTCTGCCACCCGGGGAAGGTGTTCACGGATGCCAGGGTTTGCTCAACCCGACGCACATTCGGCGACGACCTTCTGAAGGAACAGTGATTGGTAATGCATGTATGCATGTGTCGGCTCAAGCAGCACCGCGATCAAAGCGATATGCTGACTTTAATATTGTTTGTATCGTGGTGTGTTAGCATTTTCCAGAGATTTCATCCATCTCGGTGGAAGATTTAAATAACGACGCTATAGCACCGCTATAACGTTTGAAGGGGCACCACGCCGCAGCTACGCTTGCTTTGCTATGCTATGCTTTGTTATGGCTGGATGCCAAGTATATGTGATATATGTATGCATGTCAACTATCAAAAAGTGTGTGTGTGTGTGTGTGATATTGATTGTATGTTTGTTGAAAATATATCCTAGAGACAATAATAAAGTCGTTATTATTCTATATTTATGTTCATGTTTAAGTATATTCTTCTATGCTACTCCCTCAGTTCCTTTTAGATATTCCAATAAGGACTACATATGAAGCAAAATGAGTGAATCTACATTCTAAAATATGTCTATATACATCGATATGTAGTCCGTATTGAAATTTTTAAAAGGTTTATATTTAGAAACAGAAGGAGTAGATCACAAACCCACGGGTATAGCAAGTGATTCCATGGTTGGTGCATCCTGGGCATGCTTCCTATATTCACATAAGGCAGCTATGAAACTGCCACTAGAGTCTCGAAAGATGGCCGCCACCGCTCCCGAATCTGAATCGTTGTGTTACGATATGAAGCATCAACATTCAGTTTTATACACCCTGCAGGAGGTCTTGCCCATTTTATTTCTCAGTGTGGAGGCTGGATTTTTCCCACCAAAAAATTAGCTGCAATCCCTCTAATATTCTTTCCTTTGCCGGTCCCCTCTAATAATGTTCATTGCTGCACGTGTCAGGGAACCCACCTTCTCCACATGGGCTACCTTTTGCGTTCCCCACCAAATAAACCAGCATGCGACCATGATAATTTCCAATATATTCCCTCCAGGAATAGATGCACCACCAGGAGCATTAGCGCATAGAAGCATCTCTAGAGTAGTCGCTCCAGATCTGTGTCACCCTGTCACTCTTGTAATATCTCCGAGACCCAGCTCACTCCAAATACCCACCGCACGATCACATAGAAATAAATAGGACGGACCTAGGGAGCGCCGCTGCACTCGTTTGTTGTTTGGAGTGCAACGTTGTATATAGTAAGTGCATGTCTTTGTGTTCACCTATCTACGTTAGAAAAGAAAATTGTTTGGTCATATCCTTAGCGCACATGGTTGCTGACTGAATCAGCCTAAATTCTACCCCCACGTGCATTTATTTAGGGATTAAAACGTTCTAAAAGCCATAACATTTGGTTCAAACATCGAAATCCAGTCCGTTTTCACCGCCGGGTTTCTATCGACGAGTTCTTCAAAACTAGACTCATATGAGTACATTTCGTCAAACTTTTTTTTCAAGGGAACTTTGGGTGCAATGGAGGCAACTATAATGCTATAGTGAAGCAACTTATTCTTTTTGGCCTAGTTGGACTGACTATTAGGTTGATTTGCATACAAACGAGAAAAATCACACAAAATATAACGCATCTTTGGTGCTACAGACAAAGTAACTTCACTGTAGTTTGTGTATCTGCGAGTTTTGCAAACATTATCCCAACTTGCCTGTCATGGCTGCTCAATTGCCTATTGTCGATGCTTAGTTACCTACGGTTGATGTTCAATTGCCTATAAATGCTACAAATTGCCTATATTGATGCCTAGTTGCCCGCTATTCATAATTAGTTGCCTACAATCTATATCTATACCTAATCTTTACCTAATAATAAAGGACGGAGGCTTACATAGTTCTTCATACGTCACCACTTTATATCCGTTGATTTTATGCTAATCACGGAGATTGACGGCTAAGATTTGTGCCTGTTTTAAATAAAAAAATTAGCGAAAACGTTTTGACCGCAGACATAAGAATTGCACGAGTTCTACTGGGCCTCGGTCTTTCCTGGGCCGTCCATGTTTAGTATAAGGAAAAATAACGTTTCACGATAGAAAAAAGGAATCCAAATCTTCTTCAGCTCAGCAATTGCTTCCACCACATCAAATCAAACGTGACTCAAACTGTCTCCTTCCGTAAAAAGACAGGACCGGCAGCCGCAGGCCGCAGCCTCGGGCTACACGCCCCCCTCTAATCGACCGGCTCTCTTCCTCACGAACAAAACGAAAGCTACTGGTGCTGGCAATTGGGGATCATGGCAGTGCGGGGCGGCTGAGATTAGTATTCCCTCCGATCCAAATTACTCGTCGCAGAAATGGATGTATCTAGAACTAAAATACATCTAGATACATCCATACCTGCGACAAGTAATTCGGAACGGAGGGAGTACTTTGGAGAGAGATTTAAGGGAAGAAGACGACCCCAAAACACTGGATGTAGATCCCACGTTTCTAGAAACGGAAGAATTAATTCCTGGAGATGTTAACGTAGGGGGACTCCATGGAGTCTGCCTTCCTCCCGCGCGTGAACATGGTGCCCGGCGGCCTGCAGTCCTGCCTCCCGTTGCCATTGTGTCGCATGGTGCTGGTGGCCTGGCGGTCAAGCGACCAGGAGCGGCGAGCCACCGCGGGCGGCGACTACGTGCGGACGTGACGCCGAAGTGCGGAACCGGCGTCTCTCTTTGGTTCATGTTGCCCCCGGGCTGCTGTGAACTTTCTGAATGATTTTTGGCCAATACAAGATGACATGTACTGTATGACTAATAACGTAGATAAAAGGGCTGATCTGTTGTACCTATAATTAAGCCATGCAATTAGCGATATGCTGTCTCTGTACAATGGAATCAATCAATTGTGTCCTTATTTGACTCTCGCGGTGACACAGTGAACTTCAAATTTTGAATTGGCAAGGGTTGTGTTCCTTGATCTGCCTTATTGTTCCGGGGTTCCCAAAATATTTGAAACACGTCCTGCCTATCGGTCCCTCATTCGGAAGAGTTATACCCCGGTCGCTACATTTTATTGGCCACATGGCGGTGTTGATGAGCGACGGTTTTACGGCCATGGAGCAGTACAAGAGTGCCGTCTCCTTGAAAGTCAACAGCAAAACCTGAGGAAGATTGTGTTTTTCTTCTTCAAAGCGTGTACAGCATTGAGTTGATAACGTTTTTTTAGGGTTTTTGTTTCTTTTTCTGAATTGAGGCCATCTACCTACGCGAGTCGAGTCGCTGACCATGCCACTGCCGCCGACCACCTGCTCATGTTCGTCTCGCGGTGCAGTTTGTGTTCTTTTCATCTGAAATGCAGCTATGAATTGCAGAGTTGCCAATCATTGTTCTCAGGTAAGCAGGGCTGCTTCCCACATTAGATTTTGAAGTATTTTACTTCTACTGTATATGCAGGCATACTGCCTTGATTAAGGTAGCCACCATTTGCCCAGTAGTATCTATATTGGCACATTGATGGACTATTTATATGATGCATGCAAATCTGCAATAATTTAATACATATCGCACACATGATTGGCCAATACTGCTTTATTTTCCATTCTCTCGCTAGCCTTTACATGTTACTTTGCCCATTTAAAGCTACATATACGCTTTTCTCTATGCAGACCATGGGTTGCACTTGCTTCTCAGGACAAGCAATGGCTTGTTTCCTTGACGAACAAATTGTTTGGCAGATTTGGTTATTATGGATACTGGAAGTACTACTCCTTTGTTGATTATAGGGCCGTCTCCAGAAATTTGGGGGCCCGGGACAAAAATCGAAAGAGGGCCCTAATTTTTTTAAAACCATATAGATTAAGAACTAATTTTGCTAAAAAAAGAGCTGAAGAACTAATATAAGTAAATAATAGTCTCACTTAATTATTTAACATCAAATAAGTCTGCTTTGGTACAATATTTAGAAAATATATCAAATACTAAGGTAAAATAGTAAACATGGTACTAAAGCAATAAACTTCTAAACTGACCTCATTTTGTACCAAAAAGCAATATTCTTCTAGTATTTCTTGAAATGAAATCTTCGATCAAATATTCATAATTAATCTTCTCCAAGACATCATTCTCAAGTGCTATTGTTGCCAATCCATTGAGTCTTTCTTGTGTCATCATGTTCATCAGATTCTGCAATGTAAGCCTCAACCTCTACTGGATCACCACCATGTGCATCATCAATATTAGCATCTGGAGTTTGGTTTTCAGAATTGCTTTGAGGTTCTCTCACAACAAATTTATCGAGAGCGCCCTTTTGGGATCGAGAATCTTCTTCTAGTTTTTGTTTCTTCCTACACTTTGAACACCGGAATCATACTTCCTCCCGGGATGCATGAATATTTCTGTTTAATGGAACAAAAAGTAATCTGAATCAACTCAAACTCTATGAATTATAGGACTGTATAGCTAAGAAAAAAGATAAAGACTCCACCTAGATGTAAGATTTTGACAATTGCATTTAACAAAAATTAGTTTACTGCCTAGTGCCTACGCTGGAAAAATAAAATAGGGCTTTGTCTACAAGGACTTACGCCGGAAAGGGACGATGCACCGTGGGGCGCGCCGGTCTGAACTGACCTCTTAGCTTTGCCGCCGTCGCCCTGCGAGACCTCTGTATCTGTCGCCGTCGCCCTGTTGCCGCTAACTTCGGGTGCTAATCGATTGAGATTCGCCGTGCTAAAGTGCTAATCGATGCGGAGTGAGAGAAACGAACAGACGGGCTGCAAGGGCTACATGCGTACGTGTATTTGGGCTGCCTGGGAGTGCATTTTTTACTGGGCCTTATATATTACTGGACTGGGGGGCCCCAAAATTTTGGGCCCTGTGCGGTCGGCCAATTTGGACTTGCTCATCGATGGGCCTGGTTGATTAGTACATCTACCAAGGAGAGAAATAAGTCCGTTGAATGTTATTAGTACTTGACTTGGAGTGTGTTATCGGCGGGGGTACATACTTTTTTCTATTAATTCATGAAGAGGGAAAGATAATTTAATTTTCTTTGACTTGATATATTAAGAGTTTTCAATATAATTCTAAATCATGTAAGTATTCTATTTGCTTGCCATTGGCTTCACGTGTTTTCCCTTTTGCTTTTACTATGACAAGTGCACAGCGACTTTCTGTAGAAAGTCAAAAGAATTTGAGTATGCGAGGATTTTTTTATGCATATTGCCCCATTTTGTTGTGTTGCATGATCTGTTCGCTATATCTTATCATGGACAGCCGAGATGACAATTGTCGTTGTATGTTAGCGTGGTAGCAGTTGTGCATCCCTTTAACGGCTCTCCAAGAGTTGTCGTGCTTTTCAATTCAGCCGGCTTGGTGGTGACAAGCATCAAGATCCTCAACATACATGAGTGGCAGTCAAATGGCTTCGGCTTGACCATGTTCGAATATTTTGTGATCATTGGGGACATCACGTGTTATTTTTATCTCCCGTTGCAACGCACGGGCATGTTTGCTAGTAATATTAAAAGGAGGAAGCTTTCATGGTTCTTCATAAATCACCCTTTTATATCCGTTGATTTTGTGTTAACATATGATCGATGGCTGAGATTTCTCTTCTACTTTTTTTCTCCTATATATTTTCATCAATTAAAAAGAATGGTTAACTTCTCCTGATCCGTTCCTTTCGTCGAGCCCCCTAGCGATCGAAGCGATCGATCTCATCTGAGTCCATGCGATCGATCAGAGTCCAAGCACGGTCTCAATTTTTTTTCTAAATTTGTGATTGATCGCTGACCAGAGGAGAGAAGCCCAACTAGCCTGCATGATCTCAGAGAAGCCCAGCCAGCCTTGCGGGATTGCATCAAGAAGTCGATCGGATCGATCGGACAGTCTAGCGATTGGTAGCGCACGAGATCGTATGTTTTAAGGCTTTTGCTACACCAGCGCGCCGTCTCCTGCTCGTATAGTATTCAGTTTTTGTTACATGAACAATTCCATCTGATGAATCGCTCAGATCGATTGCTAGCTGATGGAAAATTCGCCGGAAAAACAAAACGGAAACGCTGCAACGCACGAAGCCAGCAGGAGCGTACATGCCGATCCAGTTGACAGCTTTATCCATCCACGCACACGCGACGCATGGCACCAATGGAATCCTAGCGGCTAGCAGGGCAAGAGGGAGGCTGGCGGAGCTGGCGGAAACGGTGAGTAGCCGGGCAAGAGGGAGGCTGGAGTGTCCTGGATGACAACGTCAACGCCGGCGGTGCTGCTCCGTATGTGATTCTATTCTTTCTGTTCGAGATTGTGGTAGAATTCATGCTTCTAGTATGTGCTTTAGATGTGATCTGTTCATCTACTATACTAGTTCGCATCATTAGTTTAATCTCTACTATTGCTGTCATATGATCTATTTCCTATTTATTCGGATTAAATCTCATAGTAATTTGCTCATATTTCCAACTGGTTTCTCTCACAAAACCATTCACCGGGGCTGTAAAGAGATCAATTAGACTGATTCAAGATGAAAAATTGATGGCAACGAACGGATGAGGGCAAGAGGAAGACGCCGCTGCTATATTTGTCATGTACGAAGGTCATGAGAAAGAGTGAAAGAAAGATACTATACGTAACTAAGTTTACTTTACTAGGTAATTGCCCGTGCGTTGCAACGGGAGAACAATAGTCATTTATGCATTGGTGATGTATTTTAGGTCATGCTTTCAAAAATAAATCAACCAAGAGCTCTTTACCTTCCTATTGGTACAATACAAAACATGTGCAATACATGTATTAGTTGATGAAATAGACATATATAGATTGTATATCGTTAAACCCACATGCATTGCTATGGAGAGAAAGAAATAGGATCACCAAAATGCAACTTTCTCATTTCCTAATTAATCTGGGGCACCTTGTTCCACCATCTACTATCTTTTCACTCAAGAACCAACAAAACCTAGTTTAGTGTTCCAATCAAATGGCATAAAATAGTCCTTCATATCTACTTTCGTATGCATTGTCGGTGGACAGATTATGATAAAAAAAACCAGCACCTATTCAATTCCTTGCGCATATCTGAGTCAAAAGATGAAACCACGGTAATTATCCAATTCAAGGGCGAAGAAGATACATAATTTAGTTCATAGCATATCTGAATGAAAAGAATAGTCATGGTTAAACTGAATAAAACATTGAATCGCTGCTTCTGCAGTTGTTTCCACTGTGATCTTTTCTCTAACCAAAAAAACATTAAATAGCAACTTTTCAGTAAAGTCTATGTAGGGGCACCATTCGCTCTCCAAGGTCACTGCTAATCAAAGTATATTCCATCGGCTTCCTTTCATCTTCACACAACTCATCAAATTCATCTCCATAGCTTACAAAAAGAATGAGCTTACCAATATTCTGACTTCGGTCTATAGTACATTTAGAATAGTTATTAAAAGAACATTTAGAATAGTTATTTTTAAACTACCAAAATAAAAAAATATAGATGTGGTGTGTGACATGATTTATGACTAACAAAATATCATGCAAAATTTAGAAGTACTTTTGCATGCTCAAGGCGGCATGAAATGTTCAGCAAACAACTTACGGAAAGAACAAGAACTTGCTAAATTACAATAGTACTAACAAAATATGCATATAATGGATATGGGCCTGCCCTGATTACTGACATAAGTGCAGCACATCTCTCCCCTTGCAATCACTACAAACAAATGTCACAAATTAGGATTCGGCTATGGTACTGTACAAGATCACTTATGAACATAAATTACGAATATAGTTTACCACCTGTGAACTTGCTCTTGCGCGGCCAATATAGTGTGTTACCCATGGGTACGCGCACAGGTATGTGAAGCTCGCCATCCGACCAGTCGCAAATCAGCCGGCCGTGCTGTCACCGATGACCGAGCTCTGCTTCGACACAGCCACCGACGCCCGAGCTCTCCACACAGAAGTATTTTGATTGGGAAAAAGGGCAGCATGTCCATGTTGTTTCCTATATAACAAAAATTAGCATGATCAATGGTAGATTGAATTAGCTAAACAGACAGCTCCCATCTTTCCGAATCAACAAAGATTGCATGGCGGGGAACGAAGTGCTCATGGAACCAGACTAAATTCGCACCATTAGACATGGATGTTCACCTTGGCCTATGGAAAATAGCCTCTACCGGCGGCGGCAGGGACAAGGCAGGGCTATTTCGTCCCGACGAGATAAAGCGCAACCGCGGCTGGATCGTCATCTGCGCATCTAGAGTAGCTATTTTGCTGATAAGAGAGCCCCTGTGATGAGCCAGGCTACAGATTCTGATGATACAACATCAATTTACTTAAGCTCTTTCACGGGCAGTGAAGGTCAAGGTGAACCTAAGGAAATATCATAGTCACCAAAAATAAGATGGAAGAAGACGATCAAATTAAAATCATGTAACTAAATACACAGATGAATTTTCTTATAAATAAATCAGGCAACAAATATTTTGTCGGATATTGAAAGAGCTTTGTTTGATTGACTCTTCTATATTATATGATGCTCTAAGGCAACAGATAAATGAGAGCCAAAAGAGTATTATTAAAATTGCATGCATGCCTTATATATACCAAGGGTCATTCTTGAGAAAATTTGTGGCTCATGCCTCATGACATTTAGAAGAAAAATTTGGATAATATGTAGGTGCTAGCACTTTGCATAAGGTACAAGCCTTACAGGTTCACTCAAGCAAATACCACAAATCATATAATCGCACAACAATGGTTCACAGAATTACAGAAAAAATTGAGAGAGAGAAGCAGCAACAACGCTAGGAGAGATGGGACAGCCGCAGGTTGGAGTTCAGAGAAGAACTTAAGCAACGGGCTTGAGAAGAGCTTCAGAAGAAGTGCAGCAGCAGCGCTAGGAGAGATGGGACAGCCGCAGGCAGCAAGGAGCAGAGAGGAGAGGCAGCAGTTTGTCGTATTATTAGGCTGGGTCAGATTAGTAAATTTGTCACATATACACAGTTTGTCGAACCAATTCCAATAATAATCAATAGACGCCAAACAGTGGAAGTGTCTCGAGGGCCAAAGTTTGCTGGAAACTATCATAGCAGAAATCACCAAATTTGTTTCAGAGGTAGAGGGTAGAACAATTAGAAAGTGTACAAAGTGCTAGATGAATCTGATTGGAGAACAAAAGACAACAGAATATCTTGTGCATAATTTCCCAATTATATGTCCAATTAGTACTGTCCAGTTAAAGGTCGAAGCTAGAATCAAAGATCTTACAACTGTACTTCAGAAAAGAACCATCCAATGTCAGAGTTTTATCATTGCTAAACGTCCTGATCTCATATCATACAGTGATAATCCTCCTAGGTTAGGATTATACCAAATTAGTGAATGAATAAAATAACTACAATTTGGAGCTTCAAGTAAATCAAACAGTTAACTTAATTCTCTAGTCGACGACTATGTTGGTACCTGAAGAATCATTCTGCCCGTGCCGTTAGTTCATCACCTTGGTCCCTTGTTATTGGCGCATCCGATCCCAAATCTCCAACCTGGTAGCGAATTAGCATGGTTCAGTTTACCCATTATCTATACACTTGAATCAAATAAACATGCAAACATGGCATTCAAGCTTGCCGCTGCAGGCAATGGCATATCTGATAGCAATATGCAGTATGAACACCATTGAATAACTGAAAGCAATAGTCTTGGGTCACCTTACCTGGCACCTAGTGTCCTGAAAAAAAGCAAAGAAACGCAAAGGCCCACTTGCGGGAGAGGCAGGGAAGCGACCATGCCACGTCGTTCTGGAGGGAGGCGACCATGGCATGGGATGGCGTCGGCTGAGCGCAGCGCCGGCGCTCGGGAAGACGGCGGACCATGGAGGCGCGCGGAGCGAGGCGGAGACGCACGGATCTGGTCGCGTGGCGCCGGTGCTCGGGAAGACGGCGGACCATGGAGGCACGCGGAGTGAGGCGGAGACGCACGGATCTGGTCGCTCCCAGGTCAGATCGGGCTGCAGTGGAGCTCCACATCAGGATCCATGGTGCTGTTGTTTCTGAAACAGAGAGAGACAAGATTTGTGAGAGAGAGAAAAGGAAGGGAGAAGGGAGAAGAAGCGAGATAGGGCGCGCGGGAGAGGTTACTGGACGATGGCTGGAGGTTGGTAGCGGTGGCGCCGGACGCCGGCATGAGGAGCATGCCAGAGGGGGAAAGAAAATCGAGTGGGTCGTACGAGAGGTGGGACTGGGACGGGGGAAATAAAATCGGGGGGTGAGGGGGTCGTACGAGAGGCTTGACGAAGCGGGGAATGTAAGAGGGGAAACGGAACGCTAAGTTTCTTTTAGATAGTAGAGATTTATTGTGTCAACCTACTACTTTAGGTATTTTTAACATCCTCTACTATTTACTGGTATTAAGTTCATTGTAACTATTTGTGTCGTCTTACAAGTATCATTGTAAATTTATAACCAAACTGAAAGGACTGAAGGAGTTGCTCGTAAAACAAATAAATGGATTAAAGTATTTTGTCAAAATATATTTAATTGTTTACTCCATATACTTACTTTGATAAAAGGAGATTATTTCAAAAATAAAACAAGTTTCTCTTAGAGCATTATTTTCATTTAATAATTAATATTGAACATGGTATGATTAAGACGGCCTTTACTGGAATTTTTGGCTGGCTTTGTAATGAAGTTCTGGCGATCGACGTAAGTTAGATTGTCATTGTAATCTTTTACTAGAAGCATATTTCAAGATTGCACTGAAATGATTATTTGTTGAGCGTTGATCAATCGACAGGTTTGTTATTTTTAGTTGCTCTGCCGATTCGAGTATTTTTTTCCCTTATAGTTCTAATGGTACATGTCAAGATTTTTGACCTATTTTCTTTCTCACTAAAAGTTTAGTTTCAATGCACAAAATTAGATAAACAAGATGACTGTTAAAGTATTTTTGCTAATTAGTTATTTTTACTAGTGAAGTTGCTTCTGTTTAGCAGTAAAGTTGGCTCATCTAGCATCAAAGTTGCTTTTGGAAAAATCAAATAAAACATATCCATATGAGGTTCAGAGCATCTCCACTTGTTTGCCCCCCCCCCACCCCCCATGCGGCATTTTTCGCCGCTTGGGGGGCTGCCGGCGAAAATTTTGGCCTGGAGGGAGGGTGAAATTTTCCACTTCTTGCGCCCCCCCCACGAGCATCTTGAGCGCGGCGGCGCCGACGACCTCCTCGGCGCGCGCCCAGTGGTGGAGCGCGAGCGTCAACGGGGAAGCAAAGCTCGTGGAGACGGGCAGTGGTGGAGACACGGGGTGTTGCACTGCCGCGGTGGCGTCCCTCGGTGAGCACGGCGGCGAGGATGAGGCGGTGTCGCGGTCGTGTGCGAAGCCGCCGGGGCGGCACGCCACCCAGCAGAGGAACTCCCACGCCGTCTCCGGCTTCCTGAATGCGCGCGGGAACTTGCACACGAGTCGCGGCGTCCAGACGATCCGGGCGGCCTCCAGCTCCGCCACGTCCTTGGGGTCCCAGCCTTCCAGCGCCCTGGCGAGCTCCCGCGGGTCTAGCCATGGCTTGAGCGGCGTCTCTTTAGCACTGGGCGTGTCCTTGTCACCATCCTCTTCCTCCTCGATGTCTCCCTCGCCATCTGCATCGTCCACGGCGCACGGCATCCTAGCATCCAGCGAAAGCTCCTGGACAAAGTCCTCGGTGCCCTCCGTGTGGCCGGCCTCGCTCATGATGGCGATGGCAGACCGCATCTGCGGCCCGGGCATTACACTGTCGATGGCCACCATCTCGCGGACCAGCCACTGGAGCTGGTCGAACCTCCCGGCCTCCGCGAGCGCCTTGGCGAGCCCTTTGTACAGCCGGGTGGTCCTACACGTGCACAACGACGGCAGGAGCCGGAACACCTCGAGCGCAAGGGCCATTTTCTGGGAAATTAATATCCCGAAAACCGGTCCTGACATAACATTGCAGTAGAGTTTTTGTTTGATGGTATCTTCTGTGATTGGTTTGATAGCATTTCTTGTTTATTTGATCGTGCAACTTGTAACTGTTTCAGTTATGGAAATTCCATAAAGAAATTGAACCAGCTTGTCTTAATCTGTTCTCTAAAATGTTTCCCTTTTCGCTTTTCAGCTGGTGCATAGAAGAAAAGATTTAGCTCAAGGAATTATGTGAAAAATTCGGTGCTGGAATTCCATCGATGTTTCGGAATGAAGGTCTCGGTGTTGAGTTGTGGTCATTACAAATCCTCTGGACCACAGGTCTTGCTGGAAGTCATGTGTCCAAGGAAAAACGAAGCAAGAGTTGCAGCTTTTGTGGAATTCAAAGCATGTACTCCAATGGGTCCACTCTCCTGGACTTAAGGGTTTTGTAGGGAGGACTATAAGCAGGAAAAAGAATCATGGGCAACAGAGCAAAATAAAATGGGGTTGCAGTAGAAAATATCAAACTGGGCCAGAGAGCAAAAGAGGATGATTTGCTCAAAATTTTCAAAGAACATCAGTGGTTTTTTGCATAAAGTTGAATAATATACTCCTACTAACATCCCCTAATTATGGTGGAAGTTTTAAAGAAATATTTAAATAGGTTGTAGTGCAAAAGTGCAAACTGGATCAGATTTGAAAACCTGGGGAAAAGCTCAAAATCTCCAAATGACTAAAGGGGTATTTTTGCACAAAAGTGATCTAGGAACATCACATGTCATCCCCAAATTTTGGTGGGATTTTTACATGAATTTATCAAAGGGTTGCAGTGCAAATGGGACCCTAAAACTTATGAAAACCCATTTTAGAGAAATAAAGCTCAGGGAAAAATAATTATAAATAATCCCACTGATAAAAGAATTGTTTTATTAGAGAGGGTAAACAAGTCCAATAATAATTGGAAAGTTTTCACTTGGGGTGAAAACTCCACAACTTAGGAGAAAAGAGAGGTTCTGAGATCAAAAATAAATCCAGAAAAAGGAAAATTTAATTTCTTAGCAAAATTTTAATAAACAAAATATGGTTAAATTTTTGGGGTGTTACAACACTACCCCCCTTAAGAAAAATCTCGTCCTCGAGATTTGCTAAGGACATATTTTGCAAAAAGATTGCCCGTACCATGCGATAATCGTAACATGGAAAGCGGTTACTCCACACACGTGATAGGACGGGGTCACAGTAGAATCGCTAACTAACACTACAGGAAACAGCTACTTTGTCGTCTGCCACGGCGGACGGCAAAGGCTCGAAAGGCGGACGGCAAAGACCTTTGCCGTCAGCCGCGGACGGCAAAAGGCTCCGGCAAAGAAGGCTACGGCAAAGACCTACTTTGCCGTCTGCTTCCAGGCGGCGGACGGCAAAGGCTCTTTGCCATCTGCGGCGGACGGCAAAGAAGCGGACGGCAAAATGAGTAGTGTTAGTGTCCGTTAGGTGGCTAACGGCAGCCTTTGCCGTCCGCCAGCTGACGGCAAAGGCTGCAGGCTCTTTGCCATCTGTTGGCAGATGGCAAAGAGACCAAATAGGCATTAATTCTGTTTCTTCTTATATCAATTCATTTTCACAGAAAATCAAACACACACACACA